>NC_057714.1:55834658-55886961 GCF_004010195.1 Chiloscyllium plagiosum
AATTGGGGGGTGCCACCTCAGATGAGTCTGATCGACTCTGCAAGATGTGGGAAAGAGAGCTGGGTGTTGAAGTTTCTTCAGAGGCATGGGAGGATATTTGGGAGAATGCAAGGAAGATATCAATTTGCAATAGGACCCATGCTTTACAGTTGAAGATTCTCCACAGGGTCCACTTAGCTCCAGACTGTTTGTCAAAATTTAAACCAGGGGTATCTTCAGCATGCCCCAAGTGCAAGGTCTGTAAGGGTACTCTTACCCATTGTCTTTGGTCTTGTGACAGGCTTCAAACATATTGGAGCGCTGTGGTGGGTGCAATGGAGAGGATTTTAGATGTAGGGGTGGAGAAGGACCCTATTAGCTCCTTTTGGGCCTACCCATTATATTTCCTGCAGACTCGCATAAGGCAAAAAACTTTTCAATATTCTTACATTCTGTGCAAGGAAGAATATCTTCCTAGGTTGGATATCAGAAAACCCTCCAGGCCTGTCGGGTTGGCGGAAGATTGTTATGGAGCATACTCCCCTGGATTTTCTCACAACTATGGTACACCACAAAACTGAGAATTTTTACAAGACATGGCAACCCTTTTTGAAATACCTGGACACAGATTTATCTGCCACACTAACAAGGGCTTTTATATAGCCGTAACGATTGTGTTTCATGAGTCCAATATCCAGGGAGGTGGAATTGTGAATGTAGGAGTGTTTTGTTTGGCTGGGCTGAGTTATTACTATTTATTTGTTTGTTGTTAGGTATTTAGTTAGTTAAGTTAAATAGCTAGTTTAGTTTTTTTTTAATTTTATACTTCTCCATATATGTTTATGCATTCGTATAGGAAGGTGGGTTGGGGAATTTTTTTTATTATTTGGGTTTAGTTTTGTACTGTTTTGAATTGCATTGATTTGTATTTGTTGTAATATTTTAAAATATATTTTTTCTTAATAAAAGTATATTATAAAAAAAGGGTTTGTTTAACTAAGTTCTGAGGCTGTTCCCTGCCTTTGGTATTTCTCATAAGGGAATACACAGGTAACAGATTGGTGTACTCCTTTTCAGGCAATAGTGAGATTCTATCTTCCTCGAAAGGTCACCCATGCTATGTCTCATCAGAAGCTTCTAATTTTTGATTTCCTCTCACTTCATATGGTGTGAAAGGCTCCTCATATCTAGCAGTGATTGACCTGGGAGAAAGCAGGGCTTTGAATATGGCACCAGCAGCAGAAATCCCAGACGTTCCAGAACACTGGTATGTATAGTTCTACCACTGGTTGAGCACACAATAGCGAAGGTGCAGCACCATAGAGACCTGGTCCATGGATGTAGGCTTGCTCACTGAGCCGGAAGGTTCATTTTCAGACGTTTCATCACCATATTAGGTAACATCCTCACTGAGCCTATCGATGAACCCTCATTGAAGAGGTTACCTAGTACAGTGGCGAAACATCTAAAAATGAACCTTGCAGCTCAATGAGTAAACCTACATCCAGATCCTCAACCTGAGCTATAAATCTTCTCAAAACTCGCTAACATGGTCCATACATAAAGAGGTGAGCAGCAGAGTATTGAATGAGATAATTTGTTAGAGCTCACTGAGAGAAACCCTCCGTGAAACTCCCTAAGCTGACATATGCCATGTTTGATACAAATCCAACTTACATTCCAAGGAACATATTGGTCTCCTGATTCTTCCAATGACAATTTACCAACTCTCACTTCTTTGTGTTGAAGTTCATGTCCCAACTGTGGTCCTGTTCTACAAAATTATAAATACCTTCTTACATTTTAACACAGACCTTCTGTGTTAATAAGGTTTAATTTTATGTCATCTAAAAATTTTGAAATAGTACTCAAACTCTTAAGCCCAAACATCAATATAAGTGGTGAACACCAGTGATCCTTGTTTAACCCCCTAATCAATACCTATTTTCCAAAAGTTGGCCTGTCTAACTAACTTTAATCTCTACTATTGACTTTGTTTTATAGCCAACTTGCTATCCAGTCTTCTACATGCTCCTCGACTCCATGTGTTTAGATCAGAGTTATCAACATATTGTATTGTAGTTTATCAAAAACCAACATATTATTTCAGTATCCTTATCAATGCTTTCAGTTACTGCTTCAAAGCTAAGAATGATGAAACATGCCTTGTCTTTTAAAATCCATGCTACATTTTAATTTATTTTCAGTTTTACATGTTCAATGTTTTTTTCTATTATATTTTCGAGTAAGAATATTAACAACTTTCCCACAACCAAGGCTAAGCTAATTGGTCTATCATTCCTTGGACTTGTTCCATTTCACATTTAAACAAGGGAATCACTAACTCTCCACAGTGCTGTTCTCTCATCCAGAACCTTTTAACACAGCTGATGTGTTCTCAAAATGATGGTCAACCTAACAGTAGTCACACAAAATGCAATGACAATTGTACAAAAACACTGGAAAGCAAAAGAGATGTAGATGTAGTCAGTCAAATTCACACTTCTAAGCAAATTAAGTCAATCTTCTAAAGAGATAAAAGCCATTTTAAAAATCCTTATTTGAGTTGTGAAACCACTGAGTACTGCAGAACAAATACAGTTCATTATTTTGAAATACCTTGATAGATATTTAAGGTGAATCATAAAAAAAAGAAAGGCCTAACTTCAAAATTGTGCATTTATCTTAAGGTGTAAAGTATGCAAAACAATTAACTAATATACAAATGTGCTAATACAGAAACTTGATAAACACAGAGAACCACGCCAAATCGATCCTTTTATTGGTGACCCTGACAGAGTAGGTTTAATATTATGTCCCTTCAGTTTCTAATTTTACATTTGTTTAGACTAATTGAGGTTTGTGATTTGTGATGTTACAAAGGCATGGTCCCAAGAACAAATTTTAATTTAAATTTATAATATTCATTGATGTTTTATTTTGTTATAGGACATCTTTATAGGGCTGTGTCTTGTTAATTTTGTTTTTTGTGGTTTATCGGATTTCAAAACAGTAGATTGGGGTGACAAAAGACTGCTTCGAAAGAGGCTCCAAATAATCATTTGAATATGGAGCAGCCGTGAATTTGAATTAGAATCCCTACGGTGTGGAAACAAGCCCTTCGGGCCAACAAGTCCACACCAGTGGGCGGCACGGTGGCTAGCACTGCTGCCTCACAGCGCCAGAGACCCGGGTTCAATTCTCGAATCAGGCGACTGACTGTGGAGTTTGCACGTTCTCCCAGTGTCTGAGTGGGTTTCCTCCGGGTGCTCCGGTTTCCTCCCACAGTCCAAAGATGTGCAGGTTAGGTGATTTGGCCATGCTAAATTGCCTGTAGTGTTAGGTAAGGGGTAAATGTAGGGGTATGGGTGGGTTGCGCTTCGGCGGGGCGGTGTGGACTTGTTGGGCCGAAGGGCCTGTTTCCACACTAATTAATCTAATCTAATCTAATCTAATCTAATAAAAAAACAACCGCCAAAGAGTAACCCAGACCCATTCCCATTCCTCTACCCTATCTTACCCCTGACTAATGCACCTAATCTACACATCTCTGAACACTATGGGCAATTTAGCATGAACAAATCACCTAACGTGCATATATGTTTGGATTGTGGGAGGAAACTGGAGCACCCAGAGGAAACCCACAGAGACACAGGGAGAATGTGCAAACTCCATACAGATTGCCACCTAAGGCTGGGATCTGGCACTGTGAGGCAGCAGTGCTAACCACTGAGCCACCATGCTGACCCTAAACACTTGCAAACCCCAACGCTATACCTGGTCAGTGTGGGGGTTGAACCTACACAACCTTGGTGTTATTAGCTCAGATGGCTAGAGCCTGGTGCTAATAAGTTTTCATTGGACTTAAACATAGCACATCCTGAACAAGCTGCAGCAACATATCAAGCTATCCGCACAAGTGACAGTGGTGGGATTCAAACCTATGTCTCCTTCAAGGACTGGAACCTTAATCCAGTGCCTTAGACTATTCGGCCATGCTACCAGCAGCCAATAGCTTCTACTAGCTCCACAATGCAATCTATGATCATTGCCAGTCTGTCCACTAATAGATCTTTCCCATCCAACTCTTTCTTCCACTTGACATCTCACAATGCCATTCCACCCAGTGAAATTTACCCTTGGGCAACTACTCCATTCAGTGCATTATTGGTTTCACAGTACACCTGAATAGTTAGAAGGCTGTTTGGAATTATAATTGTGTGATGAATTCAGTTCAGTCCTCTGCACTTATCTGTACATGCAAAAAAGCAACCATGATTTTAATTATATATTGTTAGAGTTGTGCCTCAGAGTATATGGAACAAATAGAGTTGAGATGCCAATCAGCCATGATGTCATTGAAAGGGCAAGCAAACTCAAGTGACTGAACAGGCTACTCCAGTTCCTGTGTTCTACAAATATGAGATTTTGTAATGTATCAGGAATGTTATCCTAGCTCTTCAAAATTTAATATGTTTGAATAGTTGTAATTAAAAACATGCTCTGCATTATTATTACACAGCTTGTAGGATTTTGCAAAAGGAAGATGCATTCAATTTCTGAGATGCAGTGCAATTAGAGCACAGGATTTCAGCAAGAAATAAATGTAACCTTCCACTCCGGTGAGCCCCTGAGCAGAGACAGCACACTGCAAGGGAGAGTAAAGATCAGATATGACAATGAAGTCTGCTATTGTCATGTCACGTTATCTACTTCTGAATAGCAGAATAAGAAGGGCTTTAGAAGTAGATTACAAAGACCTGCCATCTTAACAACTGAGATGAGACTTAAAATTAATTTCAATGGAGGGTACCAATTCTAGGAAATCCTGATATCCAAAAGTGTAAGTAACAATGTAATGCAGATTATTAATTATTTTGTGGCTAACCCCCTCCAAAACAAATCAAGTTTATGCAATAACATTTAAGGAAAAATTCACATTTTTTGGCTAATGAGGCATTAAATATGTTGCAATACTGGTTAACAAAATGGAGAAAGAAAATTGCATTCACAACCTATGTATATTCAAAGCATTGCTGAATAAAATGTAAGTAACAACTACACTACAAGCTGCAATAGATCAATTTGCTGTAACATAATAATAATAATAATACTTACTATTATAATAATCTCCAGTTTTCTTTCAAAATCAGATTGACTATCTGATATGGCTGATTGAAGTCCAAATGATTAATATGCAGTGTAATGTGTTTATTGAATGTTTCTCAGAAGAAAATGACTCAACAGTCTAAATTCTACTTCTGTTAGGGATCATTAAACAGTGTACATCGTTGGCAATGAAGAGAAATAAAATCTAAGGCAATCTATTCATCCTCTTTATCACCAATCAATTAAGAGAAAATTCAACAAAACTTAATGAAAAAGGAAAATCATTCAAAAATATACTCACTGTGGCGAGCTCATCAAACTTGCCAAAGAGTTCATTTAAAAGCTTGACTAGTTCCTGTGCAGTGCACTGTGAAGCCAAACTGGTGAAGCCCACAATATCCGCAAATAAGATGCTGAGGGAGAAGAAATAAATTAAATTTAAGTCCTATCTTGCCAAATAGCTGCAAAAAAAATGTCTAGGTATAACAATGAAGATTTAACATAATGCCAAGAGGACTGTTCAACCTCCACCCTGGATCTTTGTAATATAGAGATTAGATTAGGGGGTTAAATCTTGTCTTGTGTGCCAGATTATCAACGTTGTAGCATTGAGACAGGGGGCAGACACATACACGTGCTTGCAGACACATACACCCATTTGCTCATCACATTTTTCCAATGCACCAGCTGGAAGCAGCTTCATCCAACTGTATCTTCCACTGCCCTGTAACTGAGCTCATGCAAATCCAAATTGCAATCATATAATGGACAGTGAGGATTGCAGGATGCTGCAGTTTAAAGAGAATCTTAAAGTAACGAAGAGAAGATTCAGACAAAACATTTAGACCACATTTTCCCTTAATCTTCTGCGTATTTTTTTTCTGCTCGCTCTCAATGGTTCACAGTGAGGCTTTGTGCAAAATGTTTAAATTTACTTTTCCCACCTTGTTATTTTTGGTGTCTATATGCTTCACATTGCAAATCCCTTGTCTGAGTATTCTTAGTATGATTCCATTGTGCTTCAATTGTACTTGTTCTTTACCACTTCAAATTGAGTTACTCAAGTCGAGAGAAATCAGGTCCCACATTTATTTACTTTGATATGATTCGGAGATGCCGGTGTTGGACTGGGGTGTACAAAGTTAAAAATCACAACACCAGGTTATAGCCCAACAGATTTAATTGAAAGCTAGTGTGCTTCCAATTAAACCTGTTGGACTATAACCTGGTGTTGTGTGATTTTTAACTTTATTTTGATACAATCATAAAATCAATGTTAATTCTTTTAAAACAAAAAAGTCAAAAACAATGAGACACAAATGGATATTGTGTGTAATAGAATTGGTATTCATGAATAGCTCAGACTAGAAAAGTTCATTTTTTGCTCATTATCAATTAATTTATGGAGTACATAGAAAATCTATTTAACTTGTGTGATAAAATGTTATATGAACAAATTCTCTTCATAAAAGCAAAATAATGCAGATGCTGGGTGTGAGAGACGATTTCGGTACAAATAGTTAAGATGTGCATGACCTCAGAGTCTAAGGGGAATAGAGCCGTGGGGGTAGGGTAAAACATGCTTCTCTATAATAAAGGACGAGACATCTGCTGCTACAGAGTAGAAAAACAAGTCCTTGATTGATAAGACCACTAACTCTGACAGAGAAGTATAAGTCCTTGACTGATAAGACTACAGGGTAGAAAAACAACTCGGGAAACTGTTGCAGACTTTGTGAGAATGTGAACCTCGTGACTCTTTAGAGCTATAGAGGGGAGGGACTTGTACTGTATTTAATCAGAAGCATTGTTAGCCTGGCGCGCCTTTTTTTTTTCTCAAGGGTGTCCAACTCTGCAGACTTGTTAATAAAACTTTGTTTTCCTGAATTTGTCTAGAGCGATTATTGAGAAGCGATTTTCGTTTCTAACACTGGGAATTTGAAACAAGCATAATAAAAGCTAGAAAAATTCAGTAGGTCTGGCAGCATCTTAGGAGAAAGGGACAGATCATGTTACACTTGAAATGTTAACTCTGTTTCCACAGATGTTGCCAAACCTGCTGAGTTTCTCCAACATTCTCCAAGCTTGAAAAAATTCACTTATTTCATTGAAAATTGTGTTTTTTGCTTTACAAACAGGAATGTTGTTGTGCACATTGCTGACATCTCATAAAAAAGCAAAAGTATAGCCTGATATGTCATCACCAGTTAAAAGCTTGTTAATTGTAAACTTAAGAGCTATAAAATATACATTTAAAAATCAGTCCTCCTTTCAATGTAGTTATCTTTTCTACAACTGTAACTTTTGTTTTCCAGCTTAAGTTCACAGTTTTACCATTAAACAGGTGTTCAGTGCCCATGTAAAACAAGGCAAGTGATCAAATCATATCAACATCATAATGGAGTATATGCGGCCTTTCATTTTGTAAGACAATGGTTAATACCTTGGTCTCAGTGAAAATATGAACTCACAGAGTCTTGATCCAGGTGTCCCAAACATAAAGGCTTTGGGTATACAGCCATTATTCATCCCATGCACATAACTGAGCCAGTGCAGAATCAGTGGCTTTATATAATTGGAGCAGGCCAGACTCCCTAAAAACATTTCAAGTAAGTAGCTTTGCGAGTTGTTTTGAACAGGTGCAACGTGGCTATTCCAGGAGTGATACGGCTGGCCCAACCACTTGGTTTTAAATAAAACAGAAATTTATTTACAAGGTTACCAAATGAAACACAAACAAAATAGAACAGAATACTGAATAACTTAACCTCTCTGAAAACCCAACAGGTTATACTAACTTAATGATGCTGTTCCCAATACTTGCAACAATCCCCAGAAACACCCCTAGGGCACAAAATGTAAAATCAAACACAGGCTCTTATAGGAGAGATGTCAGAGAGAAAGGACTAGCATGGACCCAGCAGCTTCAAAACTGCCCGCCTACTTGCTTTCAGTGAATAGCCAGACTGTCCAAAACCAGATCAAACCAGAGGAAAGAGGAGCTGGGAGAACTGGCCACTCCCCTTTCATTGTATAAGCATTTTCTTTTTAATTTTGAAAGCCTTTTGCATGAGGCAGTATCTATTAGCTATAATCAAACTGGCCCCAAAACCCATCCAAACCCAGACCTTATGTAACCTGTATTTTTACAACTTCTTGAAAGAAAAACCAAGGACAACATAACCTTGTTAAACGAGCAGCATCGTCACAATTATAATAATTGTATGCTGCTGCAGTTAGCATATTTCAGAACTTCTGAAATGATTACTTTGTCCTACCAAGAGAAATGGAAGATAAGACTGAGACAGCAAAGGTGAAAACATTTCAGTCCTTTCTCCTTTACATGTGTTATCCAACTCTTAGTACATTAGAGGAATACACTAAGGCTGTTGGTTTGTTTAATTCACAAACTGGTGCACTCAGTCCGATTTTGATGTTCCATACTCCATAACTCAGCTTCAACATAATAACCATGCCTTTTTAAAGTATTGGATGATTTGGGTTAAAATGAAAATATTGCTGGCGATTGTGAAGTCTAGATACATGAGGTTATGAACAACATCCAACATCCCATTGCTACTGTTGATAAATCACAATATGGCAAAATCCTGGATCATGGCATGTATATTCCTGATGGACAAATCTAATTCTTAAAGGCATGACAGAGTCTGTTCATTTACCACTGAAGGTATTCCTCAGCATGACAATAGCGTGGGATAGTCAGTTATAGTAAATATTTATAAAAGACTGGGTAAATCTTTGTCATGAATTTCAGGTGAACATGGCAAGCATATCAACAGCTTTGCTCAGGTCATCTATTAAATGTTCAATAATCAGACTTTGCTATGACAATCAGCTTTCTAACGTATCTGAAACCTCCTCAGTGACAGTGTTCTCCCTAGAGTACAATTCAAAGTCACCTTCCACTATCTCTCCATTTATTACCATTAATGATAATGTCCCCTAACTGTAGTTTTCAACACAACAGTTTATTTTTTTTAAAACTTGTTAAAAAAAATTTTTTAAAATTCATATGTTGCTAGAATGCTGAAAGATACCAATCTATTCAGCAAACTTGTAATCAAACTTGGTGAATTACCTAGCATCTGTTAGACTTTATTTTGAGTGCGGTTAAAACATTTAGAGTCCTTCCACTCAGATCACTTTTGTAATTAATGGCAGCAGAGCACATGACTTCAAGGACAAGTTCAACAACATTATATTGGACTTGTACCATTCAACATTTGTTTGTTCTAGGTTGCCATATGTTAGGAATACAGAATTGTAAATGATGTCTCAGACTGTGTTCCATTTCCTTCTAAGTTGTGTGCGCAAATGCCAGAAAGTACTAGTTTAATAATCAAGCTGAGGAATTTTTGTTTTGTTTATCTGGTACTCCGTATAGCTGGTATTGATATAAAAGATGGGATTTCTGCTTTAAATGAAAACAATTCAAATGCTGTAAATCAAGTTGCACACAAGGAAGAAAATTAGATCACAGTCAGTGTTCTGGTAGCTGCATTTGTTAATAGTGTTCAGAGAGTCACTTTTGGTAACAATCACTTCTAGCTGGGGTCAATGCCCTGATCATAGATGTTGCCAGAGACTTCATTGAATTTTGTTTTAAAATCCCATGCAATTCATCGTAGCAGGAAATATTCTGTCTTTTCTCATTTACCTTTCTCAGGCTAGAATGTTTGAGATGGGAGGGTCCTACCTCATGCTCAAATTTCCCAATACGTATTTTGACTTAGGGATTTTGGTACGAGTGATGTCAAGTTACTCATAGGACTTTCACTTTTGTAGTAGAACACAATACTGAAGCAGAGATGCACATAAGATTCACTGGTTCTGTTTGAATTAAGAAGCAGATAGAGAGAACACATTTTGTACCATTCTATTTTAAACAGTAGAGAGTTCTAAATACTTACTATAATAGCTCAAGAATTGCAAAGACGACAAGTTTCTATCTGTTCAAAGTTTGAGAGAAGATTTGTAGCTCGGGTGCTCATTGTTGTGGTTCTGTTCGCCGAGCTGGGAATTTGTGTTGCAGACGTTTTGTCCCCTGTGTATCTATTTCTATGTTTTACTCAATGCTTTAAAAGTCCAGTCAATGGCAGTTCTAGCTTCCAGCACTTTCTACAGTTGTGTTTACATTTCTCAATCCACAGTTAGGTTAAACCAATCATGCACAATGAGCACCAAAAGTGGAAAAAAAAAACAAACAGTAAAGCATTGAACACTGCAGGGTCCTTACAGTGGTGCCCACATCTTACTCCATCTTCTGAATTCTTATCCTGCCAGATGAAAGTATAGCCTCTTAATGAGGCTGATCTGATTCTCCTTGAAGAGATCAATGTTCAGCCTCACACATTGCATACCTATAACAGCCGTGCTCAGTTGATCTACCATCAGCAAGTCACCAGTTAGTCATGGGCACAAGGTTGACATGCCAGTTGGCAACTTGAAGAGTTGGCATCTTTCTTCTTTTCATGTGTTTTTTGATGGATTCCATCGGTGTGTTGTTTCCATGGTGTAAGCACCTATTGAAACAGATGGACCATGGCAGATCTGCAACTTATCAAGTCATAGGCTGTTCAACCAGAGATGGGCAATGGCTGACCAGTGGGATGTGATGGTCTATTTCACTACTGGAGCCAGTTCCTAGTAGCCAGACATATTAGCCAGACATTAATAACATATTTGAAATGAACCTTTTTTTTTTGCAGAGAATGGGCTGAATGGCCTGTTTCTACATTGTAGGGATACTCTTCTAGCTATTTTCTTTGCCAATCAGGTTAGACTTACCATATATCTCCTATTTGTTAACACTTCAGTGAAAATAGAGTATTCTCTTCAGGGAAAGCTTGGGAAATATTTACAGATATCCTGGGATTATAAAAGGTTATATCTTCCAGCAGCTTGGTTGCAGGAGGTGCAGGGGAAGTTAACATGTTTGGACATCAGTCAGTCTTTGGGCTCCAACTATATTTTTGTGAGCCCTTGACCTTCCATTCTTCCAAGGTATCCACATGGTCTCTGGGCCATTTAGCCACAAATTTATTTCACAAGTACCACTATTACACATATTAATATAAATGTTGTCAAAGCAATTCTCCCCCACAGAAGTGATTTCAATTTTTGAATTTGTCTAATTCCTAGCTGTTGATTTTCCGGCAATCACTTGCAGAATTGTGTAACATTCGCAGTACTCCTGGTGTGGATATGAGTTTTCTTTTGGAAAGTTTATGTCAACCCCTCATCCACAATGCTATATCCAGCACTGAGAGAAATGAACTAGCAAGGCCAAAATTCCACTAAAATTAAATTACTTGAGAGAAATTTTACTCTCCTACAGAAAAGTGGCTGAATTCGAAGTGAAACATTTATCAGATTTCATAACGTACTTGGAATAAACCTTTTTTTTTGCAGAGAATGGTTTCACACAGAAAATTATACAATTGTATCCTGTGGTTTGCTTTCCCACATGCAAGTATGTAATCTTGTTGTGGACACACAGCAAATCTGTTCCAAAGCCTAATCGTCTCTGCAAAAATTTTCAACTCTTGAATGCCAGCAAATTTACCAGTGACAAAGATTGGGATGCAAAACAAATACAATATTTTTTAGAACTTTGGAACTCTGCCAGTAATGAGAACCTACACAGAGTTACTGCAATTAATATGCATCCTCTGTTTATGTGAATGCATTCAATTAATTAACTTAAACTGTGTGAAAGAAGTCTTAATTCTATAAATCCTTTACAACTTTTGGAACCTGATGCTTATCATGTTGTGACTAACTTAAACAGATGCATCTTATTTGCACAACTGTAATTCACTATGTTTACAGAAACGATTCTAACGATGACACACTTCAGTTATGCAAAACTGAATGTCTTAATCACAGGGTAATGGAAAGAGACATCATTGTCAAATATTGACTTAACCTACTTAATATATGTACTCTAACTGCTATTATGCCCATAATAGCACATTCTAGAAATAGAAATGTTAATTTTATTTCAATAACAGTGCAAATATCCCACAAATTTCTCACTTGGAATCGGGCACTTACATTAATTCTGGGAGGTTAACCAGTCATCTTTATAAATTAGCTGGCAGAGTTATGACTAAAAGATGCAGAAAGGTGAAAGTTATTAATATCCAACAATTTAGCATTGAGAGCTTCTGTTCACTCTAGGTTAGGGAGTGGTAACACATCATTTTCTACCATTTTCTCTTTTGAAAAGCCAGAGACAATAAAAAACATGGTTTGAATATTGCATTCCATAACAATGTTTGCTGAATTGAAATCAAAACTTGTTCAACTTTGTTTGTTGATGACTCAGATTTTGTAGTTGAAACTAGCAATTTTTGGCAAATATCATTATAGCAACAATTTCCGGCAACCAGACATACGTAGCTTAATGTGGAAATTAAGCAGCTGTTGTCAGCCATTCCCTCCTCCTCCATTGAGTATGTACGTGGAATGTCACAGTCTCCATCATAATCAACCTTTCACTGATTTTATCTGTTACGTGTGTATGTTTTAGCAATGTAATAATATTTAAAATCTGCCTTAGTCCCATGTGTCAGCAAATCTCATGAGTGTCTCTCGAAAGGCCCACATCTCACTTTACTTAGTCTTCAAAAAGGAAAACAATAGATAAAGTGATTCTTTAGAGACTGAGAATGGACACAGTTAATAGTAGACAATAAGGAAATGACAAATCAAAGAAACAAAATATTTGTTTATATCTTCACGATAACAGACAAAATATTTCAATGAAAGCTGCATCAGGTGGTGGAAGGGAGAGTGGAACTTGATCAAAATACAATCAGAAGGAAGTTGATATTATGCATGCTGGATTGACGAGTCCCTAAGTGCCAAGTGACTTCATCCTATGGTCTTAAAAAAAAACTATATAGGTAGATGTGTTGCTATTAAATTTTCCAAACCTTAATGCATTCTGGAAAGGTTCCATCAGACTTGAAAGTAGCAAATATAAAACCTGTTTTCAGGAAGTTAGAATGGCAGAAAACAGGAAACAAAAGGTCAATTAGTTTGACATCTGTCACAGGAAAGTGTTAAAATCAAATCATTGATGAGGTTAGAGCTAGGGACTGCGAAAACTCAATAAGTACAAAGATTCAGCATGATTTTCTGAAAGAAAGGTCATGCTTAACTAATTTATTGGAGTTTTTTGAAGGTGTTCCATGCTATACAGAAAAAAAAAGAGAGCCTATAGACATATGGCACTTTGATTTCCTGAAGGCAGTTGACAAGGTTCCACAAGGTGCAGAGAAGGTTTATGAGGACGTTGCATGGTATGGAAGGTGCTAGCTATGAAGAGAGGTGGAGTAGGTTAGGATTAGATTAGATTGTCTAAGTGTGGAAACAGGCCCTTCGGCCCAACAAGTCCACACCACCCCTCCGAAGAGAAACCCACCCAAACCCATTCCCTATCCTATATTTACCCCTGACTAATGCACCTAACACTGTGGGCAATTTAGCATGGCCCATTCATCTGACCTGCACATCTTTGGATTGTGGGAGGAAACCCCATGCAGACACAAGGAGAATGTGCAAACTCCATACAGACAGGCAGGAATTGAACCCAGGACCCTGGTGCTGTGAGGCAGCAGTGCTAACCACTGAGCCACCATGCCACCCCAATTGTTTTCATTAGAAAAAAGGAGATTGAGGGGGGACCTGATTGAGGTCTATAAAATCATAAAGGGTATAGACAGGGTGAATAGATATAAGCTTTGTCCCCACAGTGTGAGGGATTCAATAATGAGAGGTCACGTGTTCAAAGTGAGAGGAGAAAAGTTTAAGGGAGATACAGGTGGAAAGTACTTTACACAGAGGGTGGTAGGTGCCTGGAACACATTGCCAGAGGTAGTAGAGGCAGGCATGGTCGATTCATTTAAGGTAAGTCTGGACAGATGCATGAGTAGGTGGGGAGCAGAGGGATACAGATCCTTAGGAATTGGGCGATAGGTTTAAAAAGTGAATTTGGATTGGTACAGGCTTGGAGAGCCAGAGGAACTGTTCCTGGGCTGTAAATTTCATTGTTCTTTGTTCACAAGGAAGGATACTGGACAAATTAGAAGCATAAGGTGAAGGGAGTAACAGATTAACAGGAATAGAAAACTGACTGGTTGGCTGGCAGAGAAAAAACGGCTTATAATTGGGTCTTTTTCTAATTATTACAATGTGACCATTAGAGTCCACCATGGTTCTATGTGGGAACTTCAGTTCTTTACAATTCATATTAATGACTTAGGCAGGAGCAGCAAAAATGTGGCAGCCAAATTTGCAGATGACACAAGAATTGTTTGTTACACAGAGGGTATAAAGAGGATGCAGACAGATATCTATTTATATAGGTTAAGTGAATGGGCAGAAAATCCACCAAATAAAAAGTAATATGGGAAAATGCAGTGATTTTTCATTTTGTGAAGAATTTAAGAAATAGAGTCTTGCTTAAAAAAAATAACTGCAGCAGTCTGAGGTGCAGAAAGATCTCCGTTTTAGTACATAAGTCACAAAAATTAAACATGCAGGTCCAGCAAGTAATTAAGGTGACTAATGGATTCTTATCCTTAATAATAAAATCATAGAATAATATAGTACACCCATTGTGTCTGTACTGGTTCCCAAAAGAGTTACCCAGCTAGTCCCTCTCCAGTCCTTTCTCCATAGCCCTCCAACTTCATCATATCCAGTTCTCTAGTGAAACTCATGGAATCCACCTCCACCACTTCTTCAGGCAGTACATTCCAAATCCTAACAAGTCTCTGAGTGAAAACGTTTATCTTCATCTCCTTCCTAGCTTTCTTGCTGACAATATTTAAGGAAGTTTGCAAATGTTTTTCAGGCAGTTCAGAAGAGGTTTACAAGATAGATACTCAGAATGAAGAGGTTTTCTCTTATGAGGAAAGGTTGAACAGGCCAAGTCTGTTTTTTCTGTCCTTACAGAAGTAAGGACACTATTTTAAAATTAGGGATCCCCCCTTTCAGGACAGGTATGATTTTATTTCTGAGGATTGTGCAACTTTGGAACTCTCTGCCCTATAACATGGTTGAAGCAGGGTCATTAAGCGATTATCTCTTGTTATACAAGGGAATCAAAGGTTGACAGGAATGTGGAATTCAAAGAGGTCAGCCATGCTCCTAATTCATTTGCTTGCATGCTCACATCCCCCAACTTTACTTGACTTTTGGCAAAATGATTAAAAAGTGAAGGGTAAGCAATGTCTTTTACATCATAAAAACAGAAAGAACTGCAGATGCTATAAAACAGAAGGAAAAAACAAATTGCTGGAAAAGCCCAGCAGATTTGGCAGCATCTGCAGAGAGAAATCAGAGTTAATGTTCAAAGTTTGGGAGAAGATTTGTTAATTGTTAAATCAGAGTTAATGTTTCAGATCAAGTGACCCTCCCTCAGAACTGATAGTAGCTAGCAAAGTTTTGTACTTTGTTCTATATGAGAATTTTTCAATGTGATTGACTGCTTAACCTGTTTGATGACATTGGTGTTACTGCACACTAAAAATTCCTTCACTTTATTTTAACGCTGATGCAAAGTAAAATCCATGTTATAAAAGTCATTACAATTTGTAGACAACTTTCTTTGAAGTTAGAGGCAAGCACTGACACTTGGATACTGACATCTGAACTATATTAAATGAAACCTAAAATGAAACTCATTGGAGTCTAGTTTTGATAGAGATGTAGAAAACTTTGATCTCATAAGTCACTTGAAATAGTCATTGAGAGTTTAAAATGAAACGAGAAAGCAATAAACAGGGCAAATTGTTTTGGACTGTGGATAGATTGAGTATGCAAGATATCACGTCTCTTGTCATTATGGGTCTAATTCTTTAGTGTATGAAACCATTCTGCTGACACACAGCAATAACCAAAAAAAAAAGGGAGGATTGGGGATCACACTTGACCTCAATTACTACAATTCTGCTGCATTTTGGACCAATCCATCATCCTAAAATATTTTACCTCATGAGATCTTACTATGGTAGCTTAATGGTAAGGCTCAAGATTGGAATTGGGAAAAGAATTGGAGAGACGTCTGATAGCAACTGCCAAATCATTATATAAATTCAGGAAAAGCTGGTCTGCTTCTTCCAACCCCATTAAAAAAAAAGTTCAATACATTTTCAGCCATCTAAATACATAACATAATCATTATGTTTCTGAACTAGTAATCCAGAGACCTAGTTTAATAATTCAGAGACATGAATTTAAATCCTACCAGAATATTTGAATTCAATTAAGTAAAATAAATGTTAAGTAAGCTAGTATCAGTAAAAGTAGTGAAAGAGTGTACTACAAATATCTAACTTGTTTATTAATGTGCTTTTATAAAGAACTCTTCTGGTCTGGATGTATCACAGCTATATGTTTTACACGTTAAGTATCCTATGAAATGGCCCAGCAAACCAATCAGCTGCATTGAACCATGACAAGAAACCATAATCCACATAAACTGCAGTGTTCAACTGGTAGCTCAACAACACCAGCTCAAGATACTTAGGGACAAATAATAAATTTTGCTCTGGCCAGCAACATGTAAATCCTGTTGATGAAAAGTGATGTTCACACTCATTAGATAAACAAAGTGAGTCATTAAAGTTAGAAATAGTGGAAGTTCAGTTCTCATTTCAAGAGGCTACCACGACAAAAGGCACTGATCAATTTAATGACTGATCAAAACATGCAGAACATGAAAATTGAACAAATCTGCTGAATTTAGATTTCAATATTCAACATTCAGGTTATTGATTTAATTCATAGACTATAGTTCTTGATTTACATCTTTGCAGATCTAAGGTTGCTTTGTAGTGTTAGCTTTTCATCATTACAACTCAATAAAATTTTCAGTGAAACATTAACTTTGACTGACGTAGCAGTAATTGTGTACTATTAGATACATCAACATTCGCTAAATTTAATGTGCAATCAAGGAAACTAAGAAAATTTCTAATCATACCCACTGGCCTATATTATAGTGTAAGCTTGCTAACAAAGGAAGGTTTGGTAACAATATTTTATTCATTCAAGGTGATGTGAAAATGAAATCACAGTTGCTTCTATTTGTTTAATTGGATCTGACTTCAAAACTAATTTGATGAAACAGTTATATTAACAAGGGCATTAGCAGCAGGAAATGCCGTGTGACACTTCAAGGAGAGTTTTAATATTCCCCAGCAAACACCCATGCTGCTTGCACATCTGGATGAATCTGTAAAATACAGGACAGATTATTCCAATCCTCTAGATGCATTTTAACAAATTTACCGCAACTTTACAGTAGGTTAGAAATTTCAGAGCTGGAAATGTGTTGCTGGAAAAGCGCAGGTCAGGCAGCATCCAGGGAACAGGAGAATCGACGTTTCAGGCATAAGCCCTTCTTCCTGAAGAAGGGCTTATGCCCGAAACGTCGATTCTCCTGTTCCCTGGATGCTGCCTGACCTGCTGCGCTTTTCCAGCAACACATTTCCAGCTCTGATCTCCAGCATCTGCAGACCTCACTTTCTCCTCCGGTTAGAAATTTCACTCAGGTAAGATGTTCATCATTTTAATACATTTTCAGCATTACTTCATTTGACATTAATTGGCAAATGCCTTTGTTTTAATATAAATAGCTTGTTGTAAAGTATAATATTTTCAGAACCTTGCATCTTTTAAAGAAAATCAACCAAACTTTTAATGAGAAAAATATCCGAAACATGCTTCCAGAAATGTGAAATTCAACTTGATGATAGAGTAGGTTTTCCATTTTGCATCCACTTGGTGATCCAGACACAAGCAGCAGCCATACTGTGTTAATTATGGAAAGATTTCTCCCCTTCCCACCACCAAATTCCCACGCTCACACTCTTTTACACATTGCTACATGTAAAATCTACCATGAGCAGGTGTAATCGAGTTGAAGTTTTAGACTAATTCTTAAAACATTACTTTATAAAGCATTATTTGATATAATTTTGAGAGGTAACTTGTTGAGATTAATTGGTAATCTGAGAATGAGTTAATCACAAAAATAAAGATTATTAATCAATGTCTGTTCCACTACTGTGAAAAGTCCAATTTGAATAAATTGGTTAAATTCAGCTTTCCCTGAACCCAGGAGCTATTAACTGAACTGTGATGAACTTTGTCTTAATTTGACTTTATTTATGACTTCTGTAGTAAATGTAGGTGCTGTCATGGGGCGACTTATCAATATTTTCATGCAAAAATATACAAGACAATAAGTTTCTATTCTACTCAACGATGGAAATGATTTTTAAAATAATTATACAGAACTACTTATTGTACAGAATTATACAATTAAATTGGTGCTTCATAGTAAATTAAAATGATACAGATTCGTGATTTTGAAAAGATTTGTAGCTCAGGTTGATGATTAAGTATGTAAGTTAGCTTGGTGAGCTTGAAGGTTTGTTTTCAGATGTTTTGTCACCAAAGTAGGCAACATCAAGAAAAAACCTTCAAGCTCAGTGAGCTAACTTACACACTGATACCTATTCAAATGCTTTTAGAAAATGCTTATATGAATCCCTTCACCGAAAGAGTTGATAAAGACTAAACATGTACGATTAATAGGAACCTATCATGTAATGAATTCAATCTAGTGTTTTTGGTTGATATTGTTAAAACTAATGCAAAGAATAATAGAACCTATAGCTGCACAGCTTTGAATTTGTGCTTGAATTTTGGATTTGTGTTTGGTTATATACAGTTGATTGCACAAAACAGAATTATATGACAGAAACACCAGATTTTAATTGTGATGTTGAAGTAACTGAGACTGTTTGTGAAGAATGCTTGCATCACTGACAAGGATATTTATTTTGTATATATGAAATTTGAAACATTCACAGTAAGCTTATTGAACACGTCAAAAGCAGTTATGAGACACCCACTCGCCACTGAATATTTATCAACTGCTCATTAATTCTCGTCTGTTAAGAAATTACATGTATCAAATTGTTAATCATTTCATTATCTCCCTAATTTATAAGAGACTGTATCAACTATACCAAGGCACTGATTGAAGAGATCAAGTGATGAAAATTCTAAAATAGGATTTTGAAATTGCATTGTTATGGTGATTGGTCAATAATGATCTAAATCTGTCATCTTGTACAAGGAAAACCTTATTCTTAACATTACATAAAACACAGTCTAGAATTCTCCATTATCTTTGAGATTGTGCTTTTCTTGTTTTCAAAAACAATGGTTAACAAGATTTGCACAATCAAAACATTCAGATTTTAAGTCTGATTCTATCATAAATTTTGTTTTTGTTATTTCATAACAGTACAGGTTTCTAATTAAAAAAGCCAGCTTGAATTTGCTAAACAGCCTTTTAACTTAGTTTAGGATTGCACAGGATATATTCTAACCTGCTAGTTTATAACAAAATCCTATTTGCTAACTATCCTTTTGTACATATACATTATTTCAAAGTTGTTGGTAAAAGTGGCAGAACACATTTAAATATTAATTAAATACCACATTCGTTTTTCCTATAACTCCATAACTGGATGCCTCAAAGAGCAGCAGTGATTAGTACTGCTGCCTCAAAGAACCAGGGACCCAAGTTTGATTCCAGCCTTGAGTGACTGTGTGGAGTTCTGCATGTTCTCAATGCATCTGTATGGGTTTCCTCCAGGTATTCTGGTTTCCTCCCACAGCACAGGTGTTCCAATTTCCTCACAGAGTCTAGGTTAGGTGGATTGGCCAAGCTCATTTGTTTTTTATTCATTCATGGAACAAAGATGTCACTGGTGAGACCACCCTTTCCTATATACCCAGAGAGCAGTTAAGAGTCAATCACATTTCTATGGGTCTGGAGTCACAGACCACACCAGGTAAGGATGGTAGTTTCCTTCCTTAATAGGCATAAGCAAACCAGATGGGTTTTTCTGACAATTGACAATGTATTCATGGTCATCATTAGATCTTCATTCCAGATTTGTATTGAATTCAAATTCTATCACCACCACGGAAGGATTGGAACCCGGTCCCCAGAACATTAGTGATGGTATCGCTGGACTATTAATCTGTTACCTCCCCATGTACTGACCCATAGTGTCCAGGGATGTGCAGGCTAAATGGATTAGCCATGGTTAATGCATGGTGGAAGGGGTGGGGGCCAGGGTCTGGATGGGATGCTCTTCAGAGAGCTGGTGCAGATTTGATGGGCCAAATGGCCTCTATTTCCATTGCTGGGATGCTATTTCTATGTTAAGGCAGCACAGCGTTATATCACTGATCAAAAATTACAAATTATATCAAGCACTATCCATCCTTCTTCTAAGCCTTTTTGTAGTTTTTCCATCAGGTCAGATACAATATCATCATGCAAAGCATGTCCTCTATTGTTAAACAGAGAGATTACATTTGCCACCCTTCACTATCAATCACAGTCAAAGAATTCCAACCATGGTTTCTCTTCCTGCTGCCACATTGTTCCCTGGAAACTACGAAGGGAACAATCTCTAATATTTTCCTGTTTCTCTTCCAAATGTTTTACTTCTGCAACAAAGCTGGATTTTCCAATGGGTTTCCATATGGTGTCCAGCAACTTCATTTGCTGAGGGCTAGACAGGCAGCACAATCTACCAGAATGCAACAATTTAATTAACAGTTGTTCCAGTCACGGTCCTTGTTCAGCTCCTGAATCTGTAGGGAGAATCAAAGGGTTGGTGCCTCTTAAGTCTTGTTAGCCCCATTTCCGTACTTATGTACAATTGTAACTTTCTATCCACATGGTCCCCTCATTGAAGTTTGGGACCTGAGCTTGCCACAAGAAATCTGTCTCCAACAAAGTGTGTGTTTGTGTGGAATGGGTGTAGGGATGTGGTCTTTGCATGCTGTGGGGGATGGGGGTGATGTTGTGTAAGGTAATGATTCTGAAAGGCAAATGTTGGAGAATGATGACCCATATCAATAAGGCTCCCAATGATCTTAGTGACAATCTCTAACTTAGTAGTTTTATGTATTTGACTGCAATCATATAACAAATTATATCATGCTTAAGTCAACTGCCTCGTCCTATAAGATTCACTTGTGGTTTTACAAGTAAACCCTTAGACCCAGTAAAGGAAAGGAGATAATGATAGAAAACTACTATAACAAATAAAGAAGCCATTTGTCAGTGAAGAGGTTCCAGGGACACCATAGAATTATTCCTTATCGGGGTTTTAGCTCCCTTAAGTGCTTGCCTATTTCCATGTATGGAGGAACCTCGATTAGCCGAACGAGATTGGCCAGCACTATTTCATTCAGATAATTGATTATTCGGTTAATTGATTCAATGTCTCTCCTCTGGGACTCTGTTTTCTGGTTTCCTTTTTCCTCGCTCTGCCTGTCTTGTTCCCCTCTCTATCTCAGGGTTTGTTTCTGAGCAGACATGCACTTGTGCGTAAGGGACTTGCAACATTGGTAAAGCCTCTTGCCCCATTGGTTCAATGGGATTAACATAGCGAGCACTTGCTAAGTCCGCTCTCCGTTCAAGAAACTAGGCATCGCGCACGAGTCCCTGTCCACAACCCATTCCCAGTCTGCACCCAACCCTGTACCCAGTGCATCCCCGCCCTCCCCATGCAACCCCCTCAATACCATCCACCCCTGTCCACCCCCGCACACCGTCCACCGGTCCTCCCCCTTCCATGCCGCTGCACCGCCCCCACCCCACGACCCCCTGCTCCAGGACAGCCAGAATGGACACCAACAGTAAGACTGCTGCTGTCTTAGAGGGGCGAGTCTCCAAATAGCACACAGACACACCAATTTTTGACAGGTTCCACCTTTGCCCTGTACAGGAAAATGTTGGAGAGATTATCTGGGGAAGGGGTGTGTTCAGGGTACACACTCCAGGAAAAGTGTGGGGAGAGAGGAGGGTGGGAGGTCAGAATTTGGAGACAGTGCCTGGGCTCCCATCGACATCCAGGACTGTTCTAGGCAGCATTTTAGCAAGCCAAGTTCACTTTTAATCACTATAATGAAAAGATGCGATCAGTGCTGGAAACACCTCTTTGATGTAATGTTTCTACCAGGACCTCAGGATCTCCTTCAGATAATCTGATATTCATAATTATTCAGATAATTGATATTCGGATAATTGAGGTTCATGGAGGTTCTAGTGTACCTAATCACTATTTGCCCAATTTCCTTGCAACTAGCCCCATTCCCACAAGACCAGGGAAATCTAGCCCATGGCATGAGATTGCACATAACTGCTGCAAAACTCTGCACTAGTTCTTTGCCTGTTATCTTGACACCCTCCATCGTGTCAGCCCACTTAACTGGTATCCAATTATGGATGAGCTGACATATCATTCAATTAAACATTGGGAAAATCAAAAGTATCTTCTTCATTCCCCATCACAATACTTGTGCATTGTCCAATTATTCCATATCCCTTCCTGGTCACTGTTACAGACAGATCCTGATTGTGTGCACCAATGAAAACTGGAGCAGATAAATAAGCCAAAGTTCAAAGAGTTACCTGTCTCTGGGGAAACATTGAAAGCAAACTTCATTGGACGTTATCAAATCAAAAGCTTAATACTCTAGCCAGAAGGGAAAAACAAAAACAAAAAAACAAAATTGGTGAATGCATCATATTAGTATGTTAAAAAAAACTAATATGATAGGAAGATTGTCTGCAGTGGTTTTATGGTTCAGAAGAAGAGTCAACAGACTCAAAAATGTTAAATCTACTTTCTTCCTACAGATACAGGACCTGCTGAGTTTCTCCAGCAATTTCTATTTTTTATTCAGATCTCCAGCATCTGTACTTCTATGTTTTATTTTTGTGTTTTTATGATAGCAAATAAAATAGGGATTGAAGTGAAAATACCAGAACAATGGAGAATGAATCAGAAATTGGAAATTTACAAGTCAATCCAGATGTCAGTTTGGATAACAGAAGTGCTGCAAAGCTTAGATAGCAAACCAAAATGACTTTCAAAGGCTGATATAGTATCAATTTGACTTCTCAGAAAAGCACCTTTAGCTGTTCTTGATATTTACATTGAGGATTAGTTACCTATAAAACATTATCCTTTTAGACTTAATCCAGAGAAATTAGCTCAGATGAGAAAAGGGACTAAGTTGATGGTGGACAATTGCAATATTGAGCTGGACCTTACATGCGGTGGTTGTGCTGAAGTCAACATAGAAACAAAAGCAGACTCCTATCCTATTCTAAGAGGGGAGCACTGCACTGAAATAATTGGACACACACAACTTGTAAAAAATTAGCTTGCTAAAAAGATAGAGTTCAATTGACTGATGGGCCAAAAAAAGAAATCAGCTTTAGTAACACTGGATTGATTTTATCAATGCAAACTCACATCGTAAATGAAAATTGCACCAGTAAAGTTCCAATAGTTAACCATTGAAATCATTGAGGGTCTACATAATTGCATGATTTAGACTGATGATTGTTCTTTCCAGATTTGACTGAAAACTTTCACACCACTTCATCAAATTGCTTGATCAGTTACAGGGAGTTGTTTTAGTTATAAACCTGGCTAAAAGTGGATTTGCCAAAGCAAAAAACTTACTGAAGAAAACAGCAAGATACTGTGGATGCTGGACATCTGAAATAAAAACAAGGCACTGGACAAATGTTACAGTTTTAACAACATCTGTGTAGAGAGAAAAGAGGACTTAGCATTTCAAGTCAAATGATTCCTCTTTGGAAGTCATTGGACTCGAAATGTTAAATCTATTTCTCTCTCCACCGAGGTTACCAGACCTCCTGGGTTTCTCCAGCTCTTTATTTTTATTCCAAAAGTGACTTATTTGGGTCACATTGTGGGATAAGGCCAAGTAGCACCTCGAGGATTAAAAATAATGGCTATTTTGGACTTTTCTATGGCAGAACAAAAACACAAAATCTTGCAACATATAGGCTGGAGTGGATTTTAAATGAAGTTTTTTTCCTACATCTCAGCATTGCAGTAGCTGCTTTGACAAATTAACGAAAGGTGGAATATTTTAATAGACGCAATAGAACCAAGAGTGTGTGTTTGATAACTTGAAATCTGTGCTGACACCAGGTTTAGTATCCATAAATTACAAAGGAGCCATTCAAACTGGCTGCTGACAGCAGTGGCATTAGTGTGGGTGCCATGAATACAAAATGGAACATAAATAGTTTTTCAGCTTTTTTGGAAGAAACCGAATGCCTATTAACAGAAATTTCCAATGGTGGTGAAGGAAAGTGTGTGTAATGTTGGCTCAATATCAGTTTGAAATCTTATATCTAACAAAGCTGATGACACTTATTGAAACAAATCACAATCCTTTGATTTATTTGGAGAAATTTCAGGAAAAGAACTTACAACTGTGTTAGTAGAGGCTAATCTTCCAACCATACACTACTAAAATTATTTCTATTATCAATATTGTTGACATTTATTTCTTTTATATAAAAGTATTACATTTACAACATTTATATATTTAATGTCAACATATTACTGTAATGTAAATACAAAAATGCTAAAAAGATCTGATAGAAAATTTAAAAATGCCTCTTAAGACCATATTTTCATTTTTCTTTGAGAGAAGGTGTGATTGAAGGTATACGGAATGTATATATTTTTAAGAGTTTGGGTATCAAAATAATGGTATATGGCTTGGTTACTTTTGCAAAGGGTTTTAATTTTAAAATAAGACAGATTCTTTTGGAACAGTAACTTAATCCAATGTCTGTCTGTAAGTGAGTGATTGAGAATGCCTGGAGTATTAAGGCTAATTTGAAGTAGTTTAGAAAAGGTAGAGAAAACATTGAAGGCAATTAATTTGGTTTCAGTTAAGATTAATGAAGAATTGATCAAGGACTCGAGTTTAGAAAACCCAGGGTTTGAAAAGTGTTTAGGATATTTCAGAGGAGATCTGACTGGAGTTAGAAGCAAGTAGTTATAGCTTCCTATTTAGAATGGTTTCTTTTTAAAAGCAATTCAGGGAAAACAGTTACCTTAAGAGAAAAGGTGTGAAACTTCTAAAGCAAGACTGCTTGGTTAGAAATCTGTGTTAAGTGGTAAAAGTTTAAGCTCTCAACTTTGTATTCATCTAAGAAGACTCCATGGTTCATAGGACAGAAACTGGGATGAATAAGTAAAGATACATTTAAAGGTTTAACATAGAGCAGTAAAATAGCTATATTTGAGTCTCTATAACTGACAATGTTGGGAAGGATTTTCCGAGTACTGGCATTCTCATACAGCTGGCCAATCCTATTTTTTTTTAATGAAAGGAAAGAACTCCACATTTCTAACTGAGCTCCTTCAGACAGATCCCTCGGTGTAGAACAAACCATTCTCCCGGTCTCACAGTAGTCAATTTCAGTTTTCTGTTCATTAAAGATCCAGCATCACAACCAGTCTTACCGAGGTTAGGACCATGGAATAGTGAGATGCCAGATGGGTACAGCTCAGTGGGTATCAGTAATTTGGGTGCCAAATGGGTAGAGTACCAAATGGGTATGGCATAAGGTGCCAGATACATAGTGCCAGACCAAGATGGCAAAGGAGCAAGGTATATAATGGTAGATTAGAATGGCAAGGCAATGTTGGATCTGTTGGGGGGGGGGGGTGGTTGGTGGTGGTGGAGTGTGTGAAGGGTGGACAAGGGGTGAAGGTCGGACAAGGGGTGAAGGTCAAGGGGAGTTGGATTCTGGTCTCATGGGAGCACTGTTAGCAGGTCTCCAAGTGGGTGTAGGCTGACACTAGGAGTTCTGAAATGGGAGCTCTGTTGGGTTATGAGGAGCAAGGAGTGCTGTCAGGGTACCAGGTCAGATCGTGGGGGCTTGTCAGAACACGGGGGTGGGACGCAATGGTCAAATCCAAATGGTAGTTTATGAGGGTCAGTGAGCTGAGAAGTGGCAGGGGTGGGTATCATGTTAGATTAGGGGCTGGGGATGAAAAGGGGTCTGGTTGCATGGTGATCGAGTGGCTGTGACTATGTTGTGGATTCAATTAAATTGTTGGATGAGGCATTTAATAGTCTAACGTTTCCTCAGCAACATTTTGCTTAACTTCAATTGGAACCTCCAATGTTCCCAATTTAAATGGATATTTTTGAATGGTTCCAGGCAACACTCTTTAAGCTGCAAGTTGTGGTAAAGAAAATTAAAGATCACTGGTGCAAGTATAGGGTAATAGCCCTGCAGAATCTTCAACTTCCTGAGCAACTCCTTCAGCATCTAATTAAATGGAAATTCTGCAGGATCCTGATGTGCACAATAGTGCAATAGACAATTAGTGGTCATCAAAAATTCTGAATTTATTTTACTGTGAGTCTTAAGTTCTTTTTTACCACGTTTCATACCCATTTGGTACCCAAATTACCCACTGACCTGTACCCATCTGGCATGTTATTTTATCAGCTTTTGTGTAATAAGCTTCTGTTTTGTGAAAGAAAATTTAGAGTCTCGTATAATTGTATTTCAATAGTTGACCGCCACTTTAACTAAAACCACAGAAAATCTACGATGCCAGGTTTCATTCCAGGATCTGACTTGTCCAATTGTACCATCAGCTTGATCATAACAATGGCAAGATATTGAATGGAATGGAAATCTTTATACAAATTGGTAATAAATCACTTGATTGCTTGCTGCACAAAGTCTGTCCTTATGCCACAAAATTTCAACTTAAAAAATAATTGAGTGGGTAGTAACCCAAGTGATCTCACAAACAGTAAATGACTAATACTCCTCAGATATTGTGACTTTGAAACTTGCAACTGGTTAGATCTCGGATTCACTCTGTTTACTGAAAGAGTTTGTGGGTTACATTTTAACATTTGAAATTGTGATCTGAAATAGTCTTAGGTACAGAAACAAGAGCAATCCAGGTTATGGTCAGCCAGTGTCCTTTTCACAGTCAGAATGCATTACAAATTTCAGCTTTCAAATTTTAGGTCTGTGAAACTGGTGTCAAGAATATACTAAATGATCAGATATCATCATAGCCAATAATGTCAAATATCCCAAATCAGTTGGAGCACTGCCATAAAATGTGTCAGCTCCCCTTAAACTCCTCTAACTGTGTTAGAACTGCTGGTAAAACATTAGTCGGTGGGGAGCCACCCACACGTCACCCAATTTTGCAACTGCATTATGAAGATGTGGGTGCACTGTACTTTTATGAGAGTTAAAGGCTAGCAGTAACAGCACCAAGTATTTTCAATAAGATAGTGTAACATGTCATCCAGCTACTGGGATAGCTGGTTGTCTGAAAACAACAAAACAAATTTGAATTAGGCCAATCAGTTTAAAATTATACCCCAAAGAATACCAAATGCCAATCAAGTTTGAATTGAGTGTATTGACAATCTTAAAAGCCAATGACACAATCCAATGCTTTGGGGTATAAGACAAGGGAAAATCGAACAGTTTGGAGGACAACTGCCATCAGACCAACAGCTGTAAACTGCTAGTCAGAACTGAGGGGTACCTGTCTAGAGAAGAAGGAGTTTGCACAAGAGAAAAATATCACTGACCTGGAGAGCCAATCTGGCTGGTTTTAAAATTTGGGTTTTTCTGTAAATCTTAATTGGGAGTTTTATCGGACTAGTATTATAGAAGGGAGGGTAAAAGATAGGTTAGAGGAAGGAATTGTAAAGACTTGTTAGTTAATTATTCTAATATATTTTAAGAAATATATAATTGTTAATTTTTATTTTAAATAGCTCTTGGCTACTCAAATTTTACAGATTACTGCACGGGATAAATCTTTAAGTAGGAGGATTTACCCTGTATCATAACACCTGTATCATCCATCTGCAAAACAACTCAGAGGGTAGGGAGAATCATTAAAATAAATTGGTACACTGGGTTGCACATTAAAATGTTAATTTCAAACAACTGTTTCAGAATGAAATTCGCTACAGGCAATGGAGAACTACAGTAAGAGAAAGAAAATAAATATCCAAAAACACACCAAAATTAATGAGTAGATGATTAATTCAATATTGGTATTCAGGCTTGTATACATGAATACAATGTTATGACTTGGAATTTGCTGTGTAAGAATGATCAACCATTCCAAAAATGCAATGTTATTGATGTTACAAAGCATCCCATATAAGGACACACACAGTTATATATATCACACAATTCTGGACAAAGAAAGCTAGTTTATTGCAGTGGTATTACTGGTGATGCTTGCTATAAATAACATTTTTGCCCGCTATAACTTTCCAGCACTGAAACAAACCCAAAAGTTGTTGAAACTTCATTTGGAACACCATAGCAATGTTGAAAATCTAAAGAGCTGGAAGTAATGTTGTCATTCAGAAATATATCAGCTATATATAAAGGTCAGTCTAATTTGAACAAATGAGTGCTATTGTTAAACCGAGATTTAGTTATTGTTTACAAAATGGAGGATAACAGCAAATTTTCGCATTTATAATGATCAAACTGTCTTGTACACTCTTGAAAAGTACATCAATGATTAATTTCAAGATGTGTTAATTTCTCCCAGATCAATGATCATAATATAATAAGACATTGGAACAGAGGCAGAACATTCAGCCCATCAAAACTGCTCCATGATTCTAGTAGATCACAGCTGGTCTATGAGACCATAGGAAATAGGAACAGGAGTAGGCCATTCAGCCTCTGCTCCACCATTCAATAGGATCATGACTAATTCGACATTCCTCATATCCATATCCCCACTGTTTGCCCAGAACCTTTGATCTCCTTACTGATCGAGAGTCTACCTAGCTCAGTCTTAAATATACATAAAGACTCTACCCCCAGAGCTCTATGTGGCAAGGAGTTTCAAAGACTCCTAAGAAATTTCTCATCTCACTCAAATTGTCTCAGAATAAAGAGATACCAATGTCCTTTGGTTCTAGAATCTACCAGCAGGGAAAAAAAAACCCTCTGCCCTTTCTGCAGCTTTTCTCAAATCAAATAATAATATTCTCTTCTTTTGTTCTCCCTTCCAAAATGAACAACTGCATATTTTCCCACATTATACTCCATTTGCCAACTTTATGCCACTCACTTAATTTACTGATCTTTCTGTAAACTATTTGTATTCTTCTCACAATTTACCTTGTCACCTATTTTAGTGTTGTCTGTCAATTTGATGACAGTGCATTCAATTTGCTCTCAAAAGTCATGAATAAACATTGTAAACAGTTGCAGACCAGTACTGATACCTGTGGAACCCCACTGGTAACAGTTCACCAAACTGAAAAAGAACCTTGCGTTCCCATTCACTGTTTCTTGTCCATTAGCCAGTTCCCTATCCATGACAATATAACATTGAACAGTACAGCACAGTACAGACCTTTTGGCCCACGATGTTATGTCAAGCATTTATCTTAATCTAAGATCAACCTAACCTATGCACCCCTCAATTTACTGCCAACCATGTGCTTGTCCAGCACGTGGACACAGTACAATATACCACTTCAACGTTGTGGGCTCTTCTGACTTAATTTTTTGTGAGGTAGCTTGTTGAACACCTTCTGAAAGTTCAAATACAACATATCACAGCGCCAGAGACCCAGGTTCAATTCCCGCCTCAGGTGACTGAGTGTGGAGTTTGCACATTCTCCCAGTGTCTGCATGGGTTTCCTCTGGGTGCTCCGGTTTCCTCCCAGTCCAAAGATGTGCAGGTTAGGTGAATTGGCCATGCTAAATTGTCCGTAGTGTTAGGTAAGGGGTAAATGTAGAGGTATGGGTGGGTTGCGCTTCGGCGGGTCGGTGTGGACTTGAGCCGAAGGGCCTGTTCCAACACTGTAAAGTAATCTAATCTAATATCTACTGGTGTCCCTCTATACAACAGACCTCCCTCTATCCACTCTGGTTGAGACTTCCTTGAAAAACTCTAATAAATTAGTCAGACAGGATGTCCCTTTTATGAAGCCATGCTGACTTGGTTTGATTAGATTATGATTTTCCAAACTTTCTGCGATTATTTCCTTATTAGTGGATTGCAATATTTTTTAAGCAATGGATGTTAGGTTAATTAGCCCACAGTTACCTACCTTTTGCTTCCCTCCAATTTTAAGGGAAGCAAAAGGTAGATAACTGTGGACTAATTAAATGGGAGGGCCACATTAGCTTTTTTTCCCCCCAATTCTCTGGGACCTCTCTGGAGTAGAGTGTTTTTTTTTTAGAAAATCACAATCAATTTATATACTACCTCCATAGCTACTTTTTTTGAGAATCCCAGGATGCAAACCATCAGGGCCAGATGAGATATTCACTTTTAGCCCAATTAGTTTGTTTGATATTACTTCTTTATTGATGGTGCTGGTACTTAATTCCTCCCCTGTATTCTTTCGTTTTTAACAGGGTTTCATAGTATCTTTCACTGTAAGGACTGATGCAAAGTATCTATTTAACACCTTTGCTGTTTCCTCATTCCCCAAAACCATCTCCCCACATTGAATATAGGCCACTTAGAAAATCAATGTGACCTGTCTCTTCCTGTTTATATATTTAATGAAGCTCTCATTGCCAGTTTTAATATTCCTCACCAGTTTGCCCTTGTTTGTTTTGTCTGTCTTCATTATCTTTTTATAGTCTCTCTTTTCTGGATTCTGCATTTATCCAGTCTACAAGGCTATCGCAGACTTTGGTTTCCTTACATGCCTTTTCTTTCAACTTAATACTTTCCTCAACTTCCTTGGTTAGCCACGGTTGTCTTATCCCTCTCAGAAGTTTTCTTCCTTACCTGGATGTATTTTTGCCGAGAGTCATGAATTACCTTTTTAAATGTCTGCCACTACTTACTTTTACTCATTCTTGCTAATCTATCCATCCAGTTCACTTTAATTGTATTTCATTGTAATCCCCTTTATTTACATTAAACAGTTGTTTCTGACAGGTTTCTCGCTCTCAAAATAAATTTTTTCTTCATGTTTTGGTCACTATTTCCTATAGGATCTTTTACTCAGATAATTTATTAAACTTGTCTCATTACCCATTACCGGATTCAAGATAGCCTGCTCCCTAGTTTGCCCATGAAACTATCCCTCATACACTATGAATTAATTGTCATAGCTACCCTTTCCAATTTCATTAAGCCAATAAACAAGATTAAAAGTTACCCATAATTACTCTACTCTTTTTACATTGTCCTATTAGGTATTGAATTTTAGCCTTTTCCCACAAAGAGGCTACTGTTTGGGCATTCCTATTCCTACCAAAGTGTTATTTTCCTTGCTATTTCCTTACTTCTGACAAATCAGACTCTCACAATTGTCTTCATTTTATGTCATATCAGCAATGCTACCCCACCGCTTTTTCCATCCCTTCTCTCTTTGTAAAGGTCAAACGTCCAAGTGTTAATTTCCCAGTTTTGATCTCCTTGTAACCATGTCTTCATAACGGCTGTGAGATCATATTCATTTACCTTGACTTGCACCGTCAGTTCACCTACTTTATTTTGAATGTATTGTGCATTACGATCCAAAGCTTTTAAGTTTGTTCAATTATCAGTTTCCCAACATTTTTGATTCCTTGGTATAAAAATTACATTTACAATTCTGTTCCTTCCTTCTTTTTAATATTTTGGTAACAAACAGTCCCCTCACAAACCTGAAATCCTATCTTCACCTTCAGTTTGATTTTATACTTGTCATACAAATTAACACCACCGCCCTCACACCCAAACGTTTAGTTTAAAGCCCTATTCCCAGCCTGAGTTATGCCAGTTGCCAGGATTCTGTTCCCAGCATGATTCAGGTGGAGCAGCTCCTTCCTTCCACAGTCATGGTCCCATAAATTTAAACCCATTTCTCCCACACAAATCTTTGAGCCACACATTTACATCTACGATCTTGTTGACCCTGTGCCAATTAGCTCGTGGCTCGGGTAAAGTTTCAGAGTTATTACCTTTTTCATTCTGCAATTAATTTAGCCCCAAGCTGCTTCTATTCCCTCAGAATAACCTCTTCCATCTTTTAACTATATTGTTAGTACATATGTAAGAGTGTCAATTGAAACTTTCCCTTCCCATACCACATTCTCCATTCGGAAACCAGGTACAAGGCAGGCTACACAGCCTTTGTAACTTTCAATTCTAGCCACAGAGAACATAGTCTATTCCCTTGACTTTCCAATCCCTGATTACAACTAAATTTCTCTTTTCTCCCGTCTTGAATAACTCCTTGAAACAGGGTGCTATGGTCAGTTTGCTCATCCTCCCTGCAGGCCCCACTCTCATCCAAACGGAGAGTGTGAATCTCACACGCGTTAGACAGGCTCAAGGGCAGAGATTCCTTCAGCACTACCTCCTGGATCTGACTACCTGCCTCGCTCATAGTCACATCCTCCTGTCCCTGACCATTGACTTAATTCAAGGTAATTAATTTAAGGGTGTGACTGCCTCCTGAAGTGTAGTATCTAGGTAACTCTCCTCCTCCATAACATGTCACAGCATCTGAAGCTCAGACTCCAGCTCATCAACTTTGAGCTGGAGTTCCTCAAGTAACCAACACTTGCTATAGATGTCATTATGAACCACTATGGGGTACACTGACTCCCGCACATCTCCTGGCCAAGCATCTTGATTTTATTTACTTAGTTCTTAATTTGTTTTGTATAAATTTTCCTCTTGTTCTTTTAGTTTATAACCTGTAAATATTTCTCCTATTTGCCTTCAATGTGAAAGTAACTTCTAATAGATCACCAAATTGGCAGGTATTACCAATTTACAGATTTTCCTGTGATGTCACTTTTTGGTTTTGTGCCAGGCTCATATCCTCAGTTTCCATTTATTCTGTTCAAAAGAATTGACAAACTACAAACCAACAAATAGTCAAGCACCTCTTCCCCTCTGCACCGAATTCCCACGCTGCTCCAAACCCGCAAAATAACTCTCATTCTGGATGTGACCTCTCCTCCTGACCATGTGAAGCTTACTGATCGGAATTCCACTTTCCTGTCTTTTACCACATAATCCTGGATTCCTTTACTGGTTAAAAATTCTGTCTGTCTCGGTCTTGAATATATCTAAAGAACCAACCTCTACATTAAAGACCTTCACAGATTCACTCCCCTGACAGAAAAAAAAAATCCTTCTCATTTCTGTCTTAAATTGGTGACCCATTTTACTGAGATTGTGTCCTCTGGTCCTATATTCTTCCACAAGGGAAACAGCCTCTTAGCATTTACCCTGTCATGTCCCCTCGCATCTAGAATGTTTCAACCAGGTTACTTCTCATTATTCTAAACTTAAAATGAGTACAGGCTCAACCTAGTCAATGTCTTCTCTAAAAATTCCTTCCATGAATCTTCTAAAATCACTGGCAAATTTCAAATGTAATTAAAATTTAATTACCCCTTTGTTATCAATTATCACTAACATTAAATTTTGAGATTAATTCCAGAAACTGAATAGTGATTAGTATTTAAATTCAATGCTTCTATTAATTGATGAGCTATTGTCATGTCAAAATTTATCACTAGTTAAAACAGTCTTTGGAGAATGAAAAGTTTTTATACATTAAACTATATTCGCATGAAGTCATCCTTAAAAAAAGCTGTAGCGTCTCGATGGTATTATTTCATGCACTGTTAAACTAAAGCAATTGTCTGCCTCATAACTATTCCAATAGTATAAATTTATCAAGGCCAAGTCTCCAGCATCTCCCTGAAACTATATTACCACATGCAATGTTCAAACTGAGACAGTTTGAGCAGCAATACGCTGACAACAGTAAAAATGTCCTGCTCTCCCTTGAGAACTGTCATGATGTCCTTAACATCTAACTGAACCATCAGGATAGACAGATGGGAATTCAATGTAAACTTTACAATGCAATTAATGTAGCGAAACACTTTAGCTTAAACAAAATAAGTTTAAAATGCTTTTAATGATGTTCCAACAAGAATGGCATCACAAACATAACTATATTAAAGTGTAGTTTTATCTCAATGCAGTGAGGGGGGAAAAATTTAAAAGGGACCTAAGGGGCAACTTTTTCATGCTGATGGTGGTGCGTGTATGGAATGAGTTGCCAGAGGAAGTGGTGGAGGCTGGTACAATTACGACATTTAAAAAGCATCTGGCTGGGTATATGAATGGAAAGGGGTAAGAGGGATATGGGCCAAGTGCTGGCAAATGGGACTAGATTAGGTTAGGATATCTAGTTGCCATGGACAGATTGGACTGAAGGGTCTGGTGCCGTGCTTTACATCTCTATGACTCTAAATGACAATGTCAAAACGACACTGAAGTAGTGAGATTCTGAGCCTAATCTGGTCCAGGTACTACACATGCAAGAAAACTTTGAGGCCCTAAACAAAAGAAAACATTATCGTACCTGTAAATAATTTTGGCGAGTTCTTAATTATCAAAACCAGATGATTTGGGAATGCTAAAACAGATATTTGAATCTGAAATAAAAACAGAAAGCTTTGGAACTGTTAAGTTCTGAGAAGAGTCACATGGGACTCAAAATGTTCACGGTTTTTTGCTCCACGTTGCTGCTAGACCTGATATTTTTCCAGTACTTTGACTTTATTGTAGTATTTGTCTGATTCATTCTTAACTTCTTTGCATAAATTTACAGTGTTCTGTTATTAAAGTTACATGTGATGTCCAATGGACTTCTATGCTGCATGAAGGCAAGAACATTCAACATTGTATCTCATGGTAATCAATCATGAACATCGATTATAGATAAATAACAGTTGCAATAGCACTAAAAGGCAAACTATAAAAGACGACTTATTTACCTGACATTGTCATGCCTTTGGATGTATATTTTGTGAAATATCCTTTCTGGAGGCTTCAGAAAATCTTCTTTCATTTCCATTGCCACATTTCTGGGCAATAAGCTCATTAAAAGTCTTTCCTGTGATAAATTACATTTTAAGATTATTGGTGATATGTAACTATAAATTATTAGAACATTTTAAAGTACTTATTAAATATTCAGATATCAGATTTAAGAAATTGCTTGACATATCTATTTTGTGACTATAATTTATTCATTACATATAAATTAATGTGTTTAGCGCACTTTTATTCCATTGATTTCATAAAAGTATTGTATACACTGTTAAATTATACAGTTTGTGCAATTATAAAAGAGGGAGGTGAGGATTGCATTTGTAAAGTCCCCACTGGACATTAATCCTGCAATCCAGAGCCCAAAGGTAATATTTTGGTGAGTGGGTTAAAACCTGACCATTGCAGGTAATGAAATATGAATTGAGTTAAAATTTGAAATTAAAAAGTGGGCCTAATGATGAGTTGAGTAGGACACTTACTAATGTCCTCCAAGAATGGAAATCTGCTATCCTTACTCAGTTTGGACCACGTGACTTCAGATACACAACAATGTCATTGAATTTGAACTGTCCCCTGAAAATAGTCTAAAAAGCAAATCAAGGGCAGAGGGGGCTGGGCAACAAATACAGCACCATGCCACACAAGACTGAAGATAAATAATTCTGTGGACAAGTGATTTCCTTCAATTAATTTTAATTGGCTTTTCTAAGCCTCTCTGTGGCTTGGTTCCTTTTGGGAACAGCTAGCAAATTAAAACAAAATGTCTGCATGATAGTTTGTGGTCAATGTATGTGCTGTTATCACAATATAAACTTTCATTTGAATATTTGTCACCCAGTTATTTTAAATTGTTCATTCACCACACAGCTATATGACTTATTTCATTTTATTCAAAATGTGCGAAATATTATTTTTGGTTCTTAGACCTGAACTTCCACTTTATAATCTGACAATGAAAGCTTTGCTTTATTAGAAAGAAACTTAATTTCAATCAGAAGACAGTTACAACATAAAACTAAACTTTTTTTTAAACAATAATCCTTGAAGACATACACCATAGCAAGTTGATAGTAAAGAATGAGACTACCATTGTGGTCTGTTGGCTCTCGTCAAACCTAATTCCATTGTCTCTTGGCATTGTACTGTCGCCTGCTTTAAATATTTATCTTTTTTTCTTTAGAAGTACAATGACCTCTAACAAAGCCATTGTCTTTGAAAGGCAATTGCTTTCCTAGTAAACATTCTAAGTTTTGAAATCTCATCGCTAACTTTCAAACCAGATGAATAGATTTTTCCTCTACAGTTTGGAAGACATTCATATTTTTGAACACCAAATAAATCTCATTTAACCTTTTTTGCCCTAATGGAAATAGTTCCAGAAATCTGAAGTCTTCCCTTAATGCTGAACAACTAAATAATTGATTGTAACAATAAAATGAATAATAATGACAAGCAAAATATTAAACATTTTGCAAAACCAGAAAATGCTGGAAACACTTAGCATGTCAGTTATCATTTGTATTGAGAACAGACAAGTCATATGTAATGAGCTGCAAAAACAGATCCCCTTCAGCTAAAATTGTGATAGAAAGGCCAGGAAATTCGAGGCTTTAACCCATGTCTTCTCTGCACAGATGCTGGCAGGCTGACCCGTTGAGTGTTCAAACATTTCTTTGATTAATTTCAGTTTTCCAGTTTCTATAGACGCTTTTGCCTTTATTATTCATTTTGGCCATTTAAGGATTAAACCCTTGGATTAATCAAAATATCCCTCAGAAAAAAAACAATAAGATGTGGAAATGTGAATTTGAAAACTGGCATGTTGTCTGTTTCAATAGTCTTTTCAGATTAAGCTAAATTACCACCGTTAAAAATGTAAACTCTGGTGCAGTAACAAACATTGCGAGGTGCTGGCAACTTCTGAAATCCAATTGGTTCGGAATTCTAAAAATCCCACAAAACATAAATATTTCACAATTTCATACCAGTTTGTTTTTTGTCTTTCAATATATAATCTCTTCATCAGCATATTATCCTGATTTGCATTTTTAGATTTATTTCCGTATAAATGTAGCATTAGATTTTCATTAAACCTACAGAATGAGAGAAGAATCATCGAATTTTCGTCATATGGTGATACGGTTCACAGCCGTATCCCATCCTTCGACCATTTCTCCCATTTTAGTCCTTCTGGAGCTCTCCCACGAGCCTCCTCCACTGACCTGTTTCTCGTTCTCATCTTCCAGACGAAGTCGCTCCTCGATGCAGTTCCTCGCCTGCAGAAAGGCTTTTCTCTGGGCTCTCTCCGTGAGGATTCTGACAAACACCCCGGACACATTCACACTGGCAAACAGTACAGCGTTGGCCACAAGCTGCCGACAGAAACACAAACCACATGCTGCGATCAATCCGCGCGTTTGACAGATACTCCAGCAATCGATTAACACCAGTCAAAAAAGGTCGGACAATCTCCGTGTTCAAACTGGGCTCGGTCAGTTTTGGAGTCGTGACGGGCTCTGCGGAGACTTTTAGAAAGTTTTGAGTTCACTTGTTCTCATAACTGGGAAATTCATTGGTGAAGTAACAAACATTAAGACAAACAATAATTCAGTGGTCAACATAGATAAATTGAATACACAAGCGAGCCGAATGAGAAGAACACTATATTGGTAAGTTAATGGGAGCACGATCTCTCCAGGAAGACATCGCTGATTGCACAGCGGGACCGAGAGAATGCCCTGACCCCACACTCTCTCCATTGAGTGAATGTTTCGCTGGGAGACTCAGCAGTTTAACAGGAGTGCTACAGTAAGAAACAACGTTCCTTACTCAACTACCCGCAAGATGATTCAGGAATGGGTCCCACCGCAAGTCGGCGGCAAGTGAACAAACATCGGACTGCTCTTTACTGTAAACTATACAGCTCATTTTGCCTTTGTATGGACAGCCCGCACCAATAAAATTATAATCTGCACAAAAAAAATCCAAGCTGAGTATTTTTTCAGGTGCTGTAACATTGTGGAGCAAAACTGGCACCTCCTCAAAAGTTTCATATTTGTTGCCGAAGTAACTATAATTGGTCATATTAATCACAGCTAATCATTTTCCACACACTGATTCACCAACCTCAAACTACGTACTGTTCAGATCAAACACTCCCTTGCTCTCACTGTACTCAGTTTTCTGGTGACCGCGAAATTTTGTTATTGATCTGAACGGATCTGGAGTCCAACATGGCCCTTATTTACTGGTATTTATCCGTGAGTTATCACAGAATCGTACAGTGCAGAAGTTGGCCATTTGACCCATGGTGACTGCACCAGCTCCCTAAAGAACACGCTAGTCCCATTTCCCTTAGCTCTCTAAATTCATCTATTTCAAATATACTTCCAGTTCTTTTCTGAAACCTATGGAATCTGCCTCCACCACTCTCCCAGGCAACTCATTCCAAATTGTCACAACTCTCTCCATCTCACTCCTAACTTTCTTTCTGACAATCTTGAAATTATGCCCCCCTAGTTACTGACGTGCCAACTAATGGAAATAGAATATCCTTCTTCACCCTGTCGGACTTCAAAGGTCATTCCTTAATCTTCTCTACTCCAGGGAGAATAAGTCCAATATCTTTAATTTCCCATTGTATTTAGAGTCGGTCATTCCTGGTATCATTCTGGTAAGTGTGCTTTGAACTCTCTTTAGGACTTTAACATCATCTTTAAACACGGTATCCAGAACTGTACACAATATTCCAAATTGTGGTCTGACCAATGACTAGGAGAGGTGGAGCATCACTCCCTTGCTTTTATACTCCATACCTTTATATATGAACCGATGGATCTTGTTAGCTTTCCTAACTGTTTCAACTTGCCTGGCCACCTTCAGAGAATCGTACACGTGATCCCCGAGGTCCCTTTACTCCCCTTTGAAATTGCACCATTGAGTATTTCTGCTACCTAAATGCATTATCCCACATTGCTCTGCATTGAAATTCATCCGCCAGGTGTCTGCTCATTTGGTCAAATTGTCAATATCCTGAACAAAATTGAGGGCTGGGGGAGAGGACGGACCGTTTTAAAGTTTATCTAAAAGCATGGAAGTGGAGCCTACATCAGTGACTTCCCAATTGGAACGACCGCGATCATTTTCAGCGTAAACTTCGAAGCGAATGCCAGGTTTTTGACCCTGGTCAGTAGGCGGCTGAACAAAAGCATTCTGAAGGCCAGGCGGTTGGGCCTGGGATTCGTAAATCCTGAGCTGAGCGGTTTTGCCGACCTCGTTTTTATTTTGCCCGGACCGGTTCCAGCTCTCACGGCTGCTCAGTGTGCTGCGAGCTGCCGAGAGTTCTCGCCACGGTCCGCACAGAATGAGCAGTGAGCCGATATTCACTGAGACCTACTCAGACCCTTTTGTTTTCCGAATTGAGGGGTATGTGAGGTCGGTGGGGTTGGGAAGAGAGTTAGAGATGGAGAAAATGGTAATCTTCACTCGACCCAGCGTGTTCACGAGAACCAGTGAATGGGTTTGGTGAAGCGAGCTTTGTACAGTAGCCTCCCTAACCAGCGGGATTGAACTCACGGTCAGTGTCCTGGCTTTGCGATCGGATGGAGGTGCATAAACAGTGCAACTCCCTCCAAAATCCCAGCAAAACGAAGGGATAAGCAGGAGTTTGAAAGTTGCCTCTGCAGGGAAATGGAAGATAGCTTTCCAGGGGGGAAAAAATAAATTGGGAAATGGTTCAGATGATCTTGAGAATTAAAAATGTTTGAAGAAGGGTTCTGATAGAAATCCGAATTTGATTTTGAAAGTTAACATAACCCCCCACCCCCCCAGCCGCTGTCCTTGCCCGAGGAGCTGAGGGACTTACCGTGCGCCAGAGCCGCTGCTTGCTGGATGTGACGGAAGTGGCGGTCACTATGATGTGACACACTGACACGGTCAGGCCGAACAGGATGGCCAGCAAGGTCCGCACCGGCAGCAGCGAGTGAGTCACAAAAGTCACCAGCATCAGCTGCCACATGCCGCTCTCCGGGGAGGCCGGCTGCTCCCAGCCGTACGCTCCGAGCGAGAACGGGCAGCACAGGAAGGAGAAGGTGAAGCTGAACAGCAAGCTGAGCTTGACGATCTGCTGTAGCTGGGTCACCTGCAGGTACTTTACGTTGGTGACTATGAACAGTGACACGAAGATGATGCAGTGCACCGGGTGGGAGCCCTTGGAGATGGTCAGCCGCGGGCCGGACAGTAACTCCACGATGGCCAGAGTGGCCGTCATGATGATGAGGATGCCCAGAGCCTTGAGGGTGGCGGTCTGCTCCAGCTTCAGGTTGTAATTCTGGAACAAGGACTCCAGCTCCTTACAGTCAAACTCGTCCTCACAGCTGACGGTGTCGAGGGGCGAGCCCGGGGCGCACGGACAGTTCCTCCTTCGCGTCCTGACTTTGCGAAATGGTATTTCCTCCATGTCATTGCCATCCAAAAGCCACGCTAAGCTGGCGTCCCCCGGCGCTTTAAGGTTCGCTGACAGCTCCGGCCAAGTCTGCGGGCCGGAGGTGGGAGCTTCGGAGGCAACTGTGGAAGCGGGTGGGATGGAAGGAGGGAAAGGGGGTGGGAGCAGGAACAGAGATCAGGGTGGGGAGAGGAAACGATAGAAGGAAACAACTAGAAGTTAGCGACTCGAAAGCTCAGGCAGCGAGAGCAGCAGCGCACTGAGAGGGCTCCCCTACACTGGCTGGTCCAGATACACACACAGCTGAGAATGATCCCATCCTAACCCAGAGTCTTGGACCAGGCTCAGATTAATGACGCCTGCGCACTACCGACCCCAACCCCAAAACCCCTCAAAGAAACAACTCACGTCTCACACCCCAAAACAGCTCACAAGACAGAAAGCCAGAGCTCCTTCTGCATGGTTCGCCCGGTCCCAGTCCCGCTCGCTTCCAAGGTACCACGGCAAAGCCACTCACTCAGCAAGCCACTTCCAACATGATCAGCGGGAACAAGGTGGCGCCAAGTAAATGTCAGCAAGCCTGCTGCTGATTGGCACAATTAAACGCAAGGGAACTTTTTAAAAGAGCAACAAGGATGAAGTAGAACCGTGCTAGAAATCGGCGTCCGTTCAAATCCAAGCGGCTCGCCTCTCTCCTCCAAGCCGATGGCTAGAGTATTAGTGGAGAGGGTTAATATCCCCAACTCCCACCCACATCAAATCCCGCCCCACTCTGTTATCATGTCTTTCAAACAGCATCCTGAGAGTTCACTGACCGTCCGGTGGACCTGGTGAGTTTTCCAGCCCAAGTATTATCAGGATCGGAATCCTACCTTTAACTCAAAGCCGCAGGATGGAGCTATGTTCTCAAACACTGTCGGCTTCTCGGCTCGCCACTCAGCCCAAGACTGCTTGAAGATGTTGAACATGTGCTAGTCTGCGTATTTTTTTAAATAAAAACGTTGCATGAGTACTTGCGTCCCTCACATTGCTCGGAAAATTCAATCCAGGGGAGGGGATCTTCACTTGATTTGCATAAACCGCTATTTAATTCGATTTTGCCGTGTGACTAGCGGCGACTAAAAATAAACACCGAACTGGTTCAGCTTAGTGATGCAACCCGATTTCAGCCCCAGTTCAAAATCCCGTCCGCTTACTACAGCGAAGCGGAATTAATCGGAGCCTGAGGTGTTTGCAATGTATTCTCAATAGTCTCAATAATTAGGCAGCAAGAGCCTGACTCAGCGAGTTCAACCTGTTTGTCCCCAACATTTAAATAGAAACGGTGAGGAACCAATTAAGAACAGCGGGGGTGGGATAAGGTGTTGGGGTCCAGGCTGAGGGGATCCTGGTATTTGCCCGGTAGCGGGTTCGGATTTCCGGGCAGATTGATGTGGGGGAGGTGGAGGGTGATACGCCAATGACCAATTGAAGCTAAAACAAACCAAGCTGTTGCTTTTAATCTCCCCCTGCAAACTCTAATCTGGGCATGCTCGACAAATCCGGTCCATGTGAAGTGAATGCCTGTCGATTGCTCAGTAAACAGCATAAGCAGATGGTATCTGTCAAACTAGTTTCGAACACCGTGTTGATTATACACTTAAAAAGAAATCTTTCAATAGTTGCCTCGTGTTAACCGTCTTGTTCCTATCTGCGAATGTGAGGGAGCTATCACTGACCGACGGGTTTACTTTATTAGATATCTCTGGTGCAGGAGGGGCTTGAACACATACCTCCCGGCTCAGAGGTAAGGACGCTGCCACTACACTCGAGACTGAAAGATAACAACCGAAGACAAGAAACAAGGAACGAGATTACATTACCTCATGTGTTCAATTAAACACTGTATTTAAAGTAGAAAACCTCACCAGCAACGCTACAAAGGAACAGGAATAAAGACACTATTAGGCAACTTTCTACTAATAATGTATTTTAGATGGGCTTTAAATCGTCAAAGTGGACGCAATAAAGCTCCTCCCACTATTTCAAGCCCAAAAAGTTCTTGCTCTGTACCGGCCAACATTTGTGTACAATTGCCACTCACCACGAACCGTCAGTATTTACCGTGTGCACACACTGGCTTCCTTTTCCCAACAAAACCACCCAAAATTCTTTGGGATAGTTTGAAGATATGACTTTAAAAAGTGTGCCATGAAATACAGCGGTTGGCAGTTTCTAAAGACACGATGAGTTGAACTTTTATAGAGGTCACCGGTTGGAGAGCCAACGAGAACCGCGCATCGACTCTCTCCCAGGGCGGGTTATGCCACTTTACAGACGATGGGGCAGACCTCATTTCCCCTCCGGTAACGTTAAGTACCGGGCTGGGGGTGGAAGTCCCTGAGCAAGCAGCCAATCCCAGGCTGCAATTCTTCTCAACAGAGAGAAGGGAAGAAACTCCACGTCTTTTCTGGTTTGAATGTGAGAGCCCTTATTTTGAAACCTTGCCTCGAGTTTTAGATTCTCTAATGATATAATATTGTCTCAGCACTTACCCTACCAAGCCCTTTCAGAGTCCAATATGTTAAAATGACATCAGCTGTCATTCTTTTAACCTTTAAAGAATATAGGCCCAACCTCGTCAACCTTACCTCATGATAAATCTCATCCCAGGAGTCAGCCTAGTGAACTTTCTCTGAACTGCTTTCAATACATGTACTGTATATCCTTCCTTAAGTATGATGGCTAAAATTATACACAGCATGCCAGAGGTGGTCTCATCAATGCTCTTGTAAGATTTTGTTAATTTCATCCTATCCAGATCTCAAGCATCCAGAAATCTCATACAACCAGCATCTGAGATTAAAAAGGGGAATTCTGGATGTTTGGGATCCAGAAAGCAGGAACTGTATTGGCAATGAGATGGGAATAATGGATCAGATGCTTTATGAAAAGTAGTTTTAGACTTACCTTATACATATAGCAAAAGGATTTCCAATCATAACCAAGTATACTTATGTTTATGAGCAGTTTTGGCTGATCATTTTTCAAACTTGCATTCATCTTATGGCAGTGACAAGTTGAGTTCTCCCAGGCACCACTAGTATTCCTAAATCCAGATTAGAGTGTTGCTGGAAAAGCACAGAAGGTCAGGCAGCATCGGAGGAGCAGGAAAATCCTCAGTTGCTGCCTGACCTGCTGTGCTTTTCCAGCAACACTCTAATCTAGACTCTGATTTCCAGCATAAGCAGTCCTCACTTTTGACTAGTATTTCTAATGCAACCTCTGGTTTTTGTAACCAGCGCCACCCTTCCCTGTACATGGTGGATACTGAGCAATATACTGCCAATTTTTGGGGTGCAAAATTGGTTTGAAATAGCATATTGGGATTTGGATGTAGCTAACTTTGTCAATAATTTTTTTTTCTAAACACTGCCCTTTACATCAATAATTAATTAGAAGTACAACAATTTGCAAGATGTGGCTTAAATGACCTAATGGTGTTGTTCGGTATCAGTTAAGCAACCAAGTTTAAAAAGAATCAATTGCACCTGTTGTAATTATACTTGTTGCAATTTAAGGTTTGTTTGTCAGCTTTAGCAGTAAGTCAAATGGTTGAATTTAGCAGCTTGAAATGAGTATGGCACTTATCTTTAAGAAGAATTTTGACATTTTGAAATATTTTGAAAAGGTTTTCATTTGCTCAGCAACTCAATCAATTAACTGAACCTGCGGAGCAAAACAACTATATTTTAAAAGGACATTCAGATATTCCAACAGAAACATTTGTTCTTAATTCCTGAGAATGTTAGGCAAATAGCTTTACAATTGTTGACATTATTGGTTTAAAAAAAAGTGCAGTTTCTCTGTACCTGAAGGATGTGATTTTTTTTGCACAAATAAATGTTAGCTTCTCAGCTCTAGGAACCACTAGATGAAATAAGCCTGGGCTATGTGACTCTAGTTACACAGGTGGAGTAGCACCTGATTTTTCCCCCTCATTAAGTCAGTGGAAAGGGTTACTTTATACCATTTCCAAATAAGGTATAAGAATCTTTTGGAAGTAGGAATAACAGTTGGAAATGCAGTGTTTTTTATGGCACAGTTAAATCCCAGCTTCTGTGGTGTAATTCTGCTGATACATAGTTCAACATAAAATCACTTCAGAAACAGGAGAAGAAAGGCATTGCCTATATTGGCAACATTCCAAGAAAACCTGGTCCTTGCAGCAAAAAAATCTTTCATTTGTTTTCACTGCTTATTTATCAAGTATTTCAAAAATAATCCTTATAAATTTGGACTCGATTCACGAGTCACTTGTGGCTTCTAAGATCAGGCACAACCAAGGACCCCAATATCTTGATTTATATGACCCCTTCTGAACTGTTTCCAAAAGGTCTACTCCCTCCCAACGTCATAGGTAAGTTAACAGGTTAATTAAGAAGCAATAAAGTACAATGGAATAGTATTTCCCAATTCTGATGAAACGGTAAAACAAAGACTTCAACTACAGAAGGAGATGAGTGAGATACTGAATGTGTATTTTGCATCAGTGTTTACTGTGGAGAAAAGTATGGAAGCAAGAGAACTTGGGGTAATAAATAGTGATATCTCGAAAAGTGACCATATTATAAAGGAGGAGGCGCTGGATGTCTTGAAACACACAAAGGTGGATAAGTCCTTGGGACCTGATCAGGTGTAACCGAGAACTTTGTGGGAAGCTGGGGAAGTGATTGCTGGGCCCCTTGCTGAGATAAATTGTATTATCAATAGCCACAGGTGAGGTGCCAGAAGAATTGAGATTGGCTAACATGGTGCTATTATTTAAGAAAGGTGATAAGGAAAAGCGAGGGAACTATATACCAGTGAACCTGACATCAGTGGTAGCCAAGTTGTTGAAGGGATTCTGAGGGACAGGATTTACATGTATTTGGAAAGGCAAGGACTGATTAGGAATACTCAACTTGGCTTTGTGCGTGGGAAATCATGTCTCAGTAACTTGATTGAGTTTTTGAAGAAGGCAGAGTGGAAATGGTCTATATGGGCTTCAGTAAGGCATTCAACAAGGTTACGCATGGTAGACTGGTTAACAAGGTTAGTTTACATGGAATACAGGGAAAACTAGCCATCTGGATAAATAGCTGACTTGAAGGTAGGAAACAGAGGGTAGTTATGGAGGATTGTTTTTTGGATTGAAAGCTTTGCGGTGTGCTGCAAGGATTGGTGCTGGGTCTGCTGATTTTTGTCATTTATATAAATGATTTGCATGTGAATAGAGTAGGAATGGTTAGTAAGTTTGCAGATGACACCAAAATTGGTGGTGTAGTGGACAGACAAAAAGGTTACCTCAGAGTACAATGAGACTTTGATCAGATGGGTCAATGAGCTGAGGAGTGACAGATGGATAAAATGAAGGGCTTTTGCCCGAAACGTCGATTTTCTGGCTCTTCGGATGCTGCCTGACCTGCTGTGCTTTTCCAGCACCACTCTAATCTAGACTAGAGTGACAGATGGAGTTTAATTTAGATAGTTTGCAGTTTGCGAAGGCAAATCAGGACAGGACTTATACACCTAATGGTAAGGTTCTGGGGAGTATCGCCAAGCAAAGAGACCTTAGAGTGTAGATTCATAGTTCCTTGCAAGTGGAGTCACAGGTAGACAGGATAGTGAAGAAAGAATTTGGTACATTTCCCTTTATTGGTCAGAGGCCATGTTGTGCCTGTACAAGACATTGGTTTGACCACTCTTGAAATGCTGCATTCAACTCTGGCCTCTCTACCAAAGGAAAGATGTTGTGAAACCTGAAAGGGTTCAGAAAAGATCTGTAAGGATTTTGGAGGATTTGAGCTATAGGGAGAGGCTGAAAAGGCTGGGGCTTTTTCCCCTGGACCATCAGAGGCTAAGGGGTGACTTTATAGAAGTTTAAAAAATCATGAGGGGTATGGATAGGATGTATAGTCAAGGTCTTTTCCCTGAGGTAGGGAATAGGTTTAAAGTGAGAGGGGAAAGATTTAAAGGAATCAAAGGGACAACTTTTTCATACAGAGGGTGGTGTGTGTATGGAATGAGAAGTCAGATGAACTGGTGTAGGCTGGTACAATTACAACATTTAAAAGGTATCTGGATGGGTATATGAATAGGAAAGGTTTAGAGGGAAATGGTCCAAATGCTGGCAAATGGGAATAGATTAATTTAGGATATCTCATCTGCATGGAAGAGTTGGACTGAAGAATTTGTTTCCATGCTATACGTGGCTCTACGTCTCTCAGATAGACATTATAGATGACATGTAAAAGTCAGTCAGTGTGTCGCACCATCGCCTTGCCATCTGCTGTTGCATACACACTGTCTGCTCCCTCACGAACTTTGCCTCCTCTTTCCTTGCCATCAGAGAAGATATCTAGCTCATCCAAACCCCCACAAATTCCTGCTCCTTTGCTGAGAGAGGGTGTTCAGACACAGCAGGTTACAATATTTATGGACATTCTGGCAAATAATGCAGCACTTCACTCAGTAGCCCAAGCACTGGTCCCTCACCTCTCACAGTCTGATGTACTCTTTATCTGTTGCACATTTTGAAGTATAATAACTCTCCTCTGCTGTACATTGTGGGTTCTCCTCTGCTTGAAGTATTGCATACAGTTCTGGTCACAGCATTACAGGAAGGATGTGGAAGCATTGGAAAGGGTGCAGAGGAAATTTACCCGGATGTTGCCTGGTATGGAAGGAAGGTCTTATGAGGAAAAGTTGAGGGACTTGAGGCCCTTTTTGTTAGAGAGAAGAGGGTTGAGAGGTGACTTCAGAGAGACATGCAAGATGATCAGTGGATCAGATAGTGTGGACAGTGAGAGCTTTTTTCCTCGGATGGTGATGGCTAGCATGAGGGGACATAGCTTTAAATTGAGGGGTGACAGATAGAGGACAGATGTCAGAGATAGTTTCTTTGCTCAGAGAGTAGTAGGGGCATAGAATGCCCTGCCTGCAATGGTAGTAGACTCACCAACTTTAAGGGCATTTAAATGGTCATTGGATAAACATATGGATGATAATTGAATAGTGTAGGTTAGATGGGCTTCAGATTGGTTTGGGAGAAAGTGAGGACTGCAGATGCTGGAGATCAGAACTTAAAAATGTGTTGCTGGAAAAGCGCAGCTGGTCGGGCAGCATCAAAGGAGCAGGAGAATTGACATTTTGGGCATAAGCCCTTCTTCAGGAAGGCAGAGGAGATGACCTGGGGGGTGCAGTGAGAGAGGGACTCACTGAGATCCTTGTAGAGGGAGGAGAAGAGCTTCTTCAAGGAAGGCATCCTTGCAAGAGGATTCGGAGTAGGTTAAAATCAACCAGGAGAAAGTGAGGACTGCAGATGCTGGAGATCAGAGCTTAAAAATGTGTTGCTGGAAAAGCGCAGCAGGTCAGGCAGCATCAAAGGAGCAGGAGAATTGACATTTTGGGCATAAGCCCTTCTTCAGGAATCAGATTGGTTTCACAGGTCGGCGCAACATCAAAGGCCAAAGGGTCTGTATTGCCCCATGTTCTATGTTCTATGCTGTTATGAGCCATGCTTATTGTGGATAGCTCCTGTCATCCAGGAGTCAGGTGCTGAGTGGGAGCAAACGTTGGTGGCACCCTGTGAGTCAGTGAGCTTTCATGAGACCTCCCTGAACAAAGCATTCTCAGTGATCCCTGAGCAGTTGCACATTAAGAGTGTTAAAACCTTTTCACTTGATTAATGTTGCTGACTAATCCCAGGGTCCTCTTAGCATCACATGTATGCAATCTATTGTACCTTTCAGCTGTGGAAAATCAGTGATGGCAGCAATTCGCACAGCTCTGACTGGCTGGCTCTGAAGCTCTGTGTTGAACCAAAGCTATTCACTTGCTGTTCTGAACAGGGCATTGGTGACTTCCCCAATGCATTTATGAGTGTCTGACTGTGTTATTCCACACAGGGACCAAGCACAGCCCTGAAAGAGCCACTAGCGAAGGCTGCAATGATTTGTAGTGTGACCAGTAATAGATTGTCTCAAATTCACATGGGTGCAGATTTTCCTGGAGGAGCTGGCATATGAGAGTGATGGCAGCTTGTGACAACCTCAGCTATTCCTCCCTGTCATGTGCAGGTAGCTGCATTGCTTTGGCGTATTCAATTGGACATCAATGACCCAATTACCAGTCTCCTGAACTGCTTGACATAGGAACATAAGACTCCGGAGCAGGAATGGACTACTTGGGCCTTCAACTCTGCTTTACCTTTCAATACGATCATGCTGATCTAGTTGTGGTCTCAAAACCAATTATCTGTCAGCTCCCACTACTCATGACTCCCTTGTCTAAGATCTATCTAACTCAGTCTTGAACAAATTTGATGACCAAGCTCCCACTGCTTTCTGGGGAAGAGAATTCAATAGACTAATGATCCTCAGAGAGAGAAAAACATTCCTTACCTCCAATTTAAAAGTTAGAGTTCTTATTCTTAAACTGTGTCACCTTGTCCTCATCATTCCTACAAGGGAAAAATCCTCTCAGAATGCAAGTCCCCTCAGGATTTTATACATTTCAATAAGATCACCTCACAAGAGAATCAAAGGTTTACCAGGGTTAGATGGGTATGTGGAATTCAAAACACAAGCATATCAACCATGACCTCGTTGAATGGCAGAGCAGGATTGAAGGACTGAATGGTCTACTTGTGTTCCTATTTTACATGTTTATATGATTTTGATACTTGAACTGCTGTTCACTGATCCTTGAACTGATCCGGTTGACCTATTGAAAGTATTGCAACAAGTCCCAGCCACATTAGTAGGCAAAAACCAAACGTAACATGCCTTGAACATTGTTTTCCCTGAATGTTACGATTCCCTATCTAACTTCCTCTCCACAACTGTCTGCTCCAGAACACACAGGGATGCAGAAACATTGATTTTCTCACATCATGTATCCAATATCTGCAGCATGATCTCATCAGATATATCATGATGCTGCATGACCAGGATGTAACCTGGGCCTGAGTGTATCAGGTGAGAGTGAAGTCCTCTCCTAGGCTCTCCAGTGTAACTACTGTTGTGTTTAATAAAGCCTGAGAATGTTCATTTACCTAAGTGCAGACATGATTTACGTGTTTCACTTCATCCACCTTGCTTGTTACTTCCTTGAAAAGCTCTTATAAATTAATAAGACTTGATTTTTCTTTCACAGAATTGTGTTGACTCTGCCTGATGACATTATTGTTTCTGAATTATCCTACTATAACCTCCTTGATAATAGATTCCAGTCGATGTTAGGCTAATTAGCCTGTGGTTTCCTGCCTTCTGTTTCTTCCTTTCTTGAAAAATGGTGATAAGTTAGCTACTTTCCTATTTGTTGGGACTCTTCCAGAATTGAAGGAATTTTGGAAGATTCCAATCAATGGACGGAATCTTACATTTTTTTTTGATAAGTGCAAGTTGTATTGAGTTTGGTGGGCTGTTCTTGCTATGAGGTTGGGTAAAATTACTCATTATAACTTAGCAAACTTGCTATTTTAATTGCCATTATTAATCCAATGGGGAATATCTTGTGCATCTCAGTCCCATCATATTATGTACCATTCCCAGAAGATCTCCCCATTCATTGGACATACACCATGAGACCTGCTTCTCTTGCCATCTTTAAGAGTGTACCTGGAGGAATACTGGCATCTATCATCAGCCCTGCTCAAGACTGGTGATAGGATGGGGATAAATGACAAGGGCAAGTTGGCACCGATGTTCCCCAATAGGTCTCAGTTGAGGGGTGGTGCAGAGGAGTGCCATTCTCTTCACAGAGGACAGCGAGAGGAGGCTGCACCATCACCCATTATGTTTTTGGTCAGTGATTGCCACCTGGGTCAGTGTTCTGTCCATGGTACTGGGGACAGGGTGGCATTGCTGAAAGTAGGCCAATTACTTCTCTGTGCCACAAGAGTAAGTGCCATAGTCTACTCCCTGCTACCTCACACTCACTCTATCTTTGCTATTGCACCCACCACCCACCAAGGCTCATGCTCTGATACCACCTCCATTGCACGCAACTTGTTCTCTCATTTATTCCTCTTACTCCCCATCCTGCTAGTCCACTGACCCTGCTCCCATCTCGCCTCACTCTCTCAGAACATCTCGACACCTTTTTCCCCCACATGTAGCATTTTTGTCCAACTCATTCGCCCCATTTATATCATTATAGGAAAAGACACCAACACAGTGGTGTGAAGATAATCTGTTTGGGGTGGTGGGGAGGTCCATTTAGCAGAGATCTTACCCCACCCCCACACCACAAGGAAAGGATATTCACCCTGGTTAGAGACGATGGGGGACTGGTCATGCATGGCCCAGCAGCAAAGTCAATCTTACTGGTGACAGCATTCAAACAATGACATCTGCCTGGTGTTCACTGCTGCGTTGGGCATCATGTTTAACCACTGGCTGCAACGCCTTCTACCTTTTCTGCCTTAAAGCTGCGGCTAATGTGCTGAGCACATCAGCTGAGAGACAAACATCTTCTCTGGAAAACACCTCCTCAACGTGAGAGAGAGGGATGGTACAGGGAGAGCAGGAAACATTGGCAAGGCTGCTGACTGCATCCTCACCAGTGGTGATACTGAAACATCAGATTCAATATGAGAAGGAAGCGTGGATCCGGGGTGGGGCAGCTAGGGTAATGCCCATTGTTACACAGATATGAGGGAGGAACAACCCAGGCCACTGCTTAGTTTGCTCAGGAGAAGAGCCTGTGGTCCCACAATGAGAAACCTCATGGACATGTTTAGAGATGATCAAGCCCAGCAGGCAAGCGGGTATTCAGGACACTGGCTCTCCTCAGTGAGAAGCTGGAGTATGCAGCCAGTTCAGTGACCGTCTGGCTGTTTCCATCAACGGGCTAACAGCTGCGATGGAGACAGGTCCAACACCCTTAGAATATGCTGGAGTTTTGTGAGCACTTGCATTCCTTCACCCCAGCCACTGGTCCTCAAGACCAAAGCTGAGATGAGAGGGGGCATGTCGACCACTGCCCAGATGCTCTGCCCTCATACTCAGATAGGGCAGTACCAGGAGGCACCAAACCAAAGGAGAAGCTACACAAAACTCCCCACACTCTCGAGGCTACAGAGGCAGTCAGACCTTCCACCTCTACTCTGTCTGTCCCCTTCCATCCTTGGAAGTTCAGGATGGTAAGGGTCACCATGGGTCAGGCAAGAAGACTCTCTGCTTGTCTAGCCCCCATGATCACCCTGCCAACTCTTCACGGCCAAGATGCTCCTTCCACCCCCAGCTGCACAGTGAGAATGCTCAGTGAAGCCCAGCTGGACGGAGAGGAAAGGAAAGGTTTTGTGAGGTCATGGATGGCACTTATGTACATGGTTTGAATACATGACAAAGTATTGTTCATGTCTCTGTGGAGGGCTTAGGATCTTCATTGCATCTTGTAGCATCATTCCTTGGTCACTAAGAGTGCGAACTGATTGGGGGGGTGCTTCAGTAAAATCATGTGGGAGCAGACACAACAATACATGTAAATTGTATCAGTTCACTCAACATATTAGGGGCCCGACCCTTCAAACTACCAATTGTTCAGCTGGGAATGGGCATGAGGATTTGAGATCATTCCCCAGCAATGATATTGCTGTGCAACACACAGTGAGGGTCAATGCGGCACAATATCCAGAAAGTTTACAGTTTGTATGGTCAACATCCTGTACATAGAGGTAAAAACAATGACTGCAGATGCTGGAAACCAGATTCTGGATTAATGGTGCTGGAAGAGCACAGCAATTCAGGCAGCATCCAAGGAGCACCGAAATCGATGTTTTGGGCAAAAGCCCTTCATCAGGAATAAAGGCAGAGAGCCTGAAGCGTGGAGAGATAAGCTAGAGGAGGGTGGGGGTGGGGAGAGAGTAGCATAGAGTACAATAGGTCAGTGGGGAAGGAGATGAAGGTGATAGGTCAGG
>NC_057714.1:55887407-55911406 GCF_004010195.1 Chiloscyllium plagiosum
GGCGGATGATTTGGTTTATGCGGAGGTTGGTAGGGTGGAAGGTGAGCACTAGGGGCGTTCTGTCCTTGTTGCGGTTGGGGGGGTTGGGTCTGAGGGCGGAGGTGCGGGATGTGGATGAGATGCGTTGGAGGGCATCTTTAACTACGTGGGAAGGGAAATTGCGGTCTCTAAAGAAGGAGGCCATCTGGTGTGTTCTGTGGTGGAACTGGTCCTCCTGGGAGCAGATACAGTGGAGGCGGAGGAATTGGGAATATGGGATGGCATTTTTGCAAGAGGTAGGGTGGGAAGAGGTGTAATCCAGGTAGCTGTGGGAGTTGGTGGGTTTGTAAAAAATGTCAGTGTCAAGTTGGTCATCATTAATGGAGACGGAGAGGTCCAGGAAGGGGAGGGAGGTGTCGGAGATGGTCCAGGTAACATCCTGTACATGCAATGCCAATAATGTTCATCTGTGAAAGCCCAGTGACTTATAGATGCAGGCCCTCCCTCACATATCAATTCACTTACTCCTCCCACTGTGAATGCATTTGTGCCGTCCTCCTGGACATTGTGTAATGTCCCTGTGCTTCATGATGGACACCACCACGAGTGTTCCTCTGTCACTGGCTTTCAGTCTCAGTGTTCATGTGTCACTCATAGTGCCACCATCATTGTATTCTCCTTAGGCCCATTCCATCAACCTCAGAGTCTTCAAACTTTCACCAGGTTATCGCCCAAGCTAGTTGCACCTACATCCTCCTCATTGCCAGGGCATTACATATTTGCCAGGATGGTGGTGATGGCTCCCTGAAAGGTGGGTGCCAGTGACTGTGGTGAACGGGTGCATGTGGCTGGTGCTTATGGGTCATGCCCTGCTCTGCAGTTTGGCCATGGGCAACATGGACATCATGTGGAGTCATTGGGTGAGCCAAACCCATCAAGTAGCCCCTTCTGATTTCCGAGGTTTGCTGACGCCTGGTTTATGTGATGTATTTTGTAAAATCTTAACCCATGGAGAGTTGTGTTGTTACAAAGCCATTTAACAAGTAATGACGAGCATTACCTGGGAATGTGCCACTCTACAGTGAGAATATCGCCATACTGCTTGAGCAAAAGGGAAAGATTAAAACTACCACCTCGCTCAATTTTGCCACTCATCACATCATAAGTCAGGTCATTCAGCTGCTTGTAGGATCCTTCCCAATATCTCTGCAACCATTCCTTTAAAACCAGAAGCTGCATACAATCCAGTTCTGAGAGTTTTTCACACACCAAGTACAACTGTTTATCTGGCACTGAGAGTCTTTGAGTGAGGAACCCCTCCAAGGTCATAATCAAACACATTAAGGTACACTTGTCAACCTCCTCAAATATTGTGCCCACTGCCTGGGCTTACACCAGAGGCAACAGGATGAACCACTTTAATAGATGTTAATTGTAGTTTGGTTGGCAGCGAGGCAGGATGAAAACAATGGATTGTTCCTGTGTTTGTCCCCAGCAGTGCTCACGTTGAAAGTGGAGGTGGAATTGGTGGGTGATAATATCAGTTGCATCTCTTTTATGTTCAATGGAAATTTCAGCTGCCAAACACAAGTGGATTCTGTTCACCAGAATGAGATTCAGAAAATAAGGGAGTTCATTTTGTCAGATTTTGTACATCAGTTAATAAAGTGATAAATGTCAATTAACTGCACTTTTAACAAAAAGAAATTTTCATTTTAACTAGATATCCTGCCTCCTATGACACCCATCACTGAGTGGCAAGATGTCTCACGGAAAAGCCTTGGTTCACCCTGTCCAGAAGATGATGTAAGTGGAATGGGTACTCATAAGCTCTTTGTTGCTATTGACTTGTCCCAGAACTTGAGATAGCATGAACCCTAAATCAGATGAAAAAGCAGAAATCCTTTACTTGTGGTCATATAGCAGGCTGTTAGGAATTTCAAGGCCAGTGTATCTGTATTAACTGCCAGTGAGTCACAGGATTTATTGTTTTATAATAGTATGTTTCCTTCACATAGGTGATAACACCAGGGTCAATATTATGCTGTGACTGAATAAGCTAAAATTTGTTTTGATTCAATGATGTTCTAGGATCTTCTCCAATGATACAATGATTAAAATACAGAGTTGAGTCCACTATTCTGTGCAAGTGGGTGCCTTTATTTTATGTGTATTTATTTAATTTCTATCCTTTCATGGTTTCTGTGCTGAAACTGCAAACACATCAGGATGGTGACAGGAGCCTGTTAACTTCCGTCTTTAATTCAGCAGCCTTCGTTAGTGTGTAGGAAACCTCCTTAGGGCATGCAGAACTTGGTTTTAAATATGTCAAATTCTAAATGACTGCAGATTTAAACTAGGCTGAGCAGTCTCATTCAGAATGTACAGGCTCCCCTGCCTTCCTGCAACTCACCAGGCAAAATAAAGTGAGAGACAATGGAAACTGATGGGGCTTGCAAGGAAGTCTCTAAATATTAGATAACTTTCCTCCCGAAATGAAGATATTTTTACTTAAAAGGACTTATATTGAGATATTGCAGTTTCACTGCTTTGGAGATCGTCCTGCTACTTTGGAGTTCTTGTCTTTGACCTGTACATTTCAGCTGTTAGCTTTCTGAGCTGTGAAAGCAGCTTATGCCACTCTATATGGGACTCCTAATCTTTCCTGATGAAGGGCTAATGCCCAAAACATTGAGTTTCCTGCTCCTTAGATGCGGCCTGACTTGCTGCGCTTTTCCAGCACATGCAGAATCAGTGACAGCATGGAGGAGCAACAGTGACCAAATTCCCAGCTATCTGCCACTCCACAGAACAAGGGCAATGAGCACAGTGTTGCTCATCACAGAATGCAATACCTCCAGTACAGGATAGACAGGCGGAGAATTCATTTACCAGATGTGACTGAGCACTAATGGCAGACGAGACTGAAATTCCACAAATGTTGATTAAAGATGTTTTAAACCACTAGAAAGAAAACCTCTTGATGCCAACTTTCCTCCTTTATAAGGTCAGAGCCGGGATGTTCACTGAGGATTGCGTAATGTTCAGTTCCCTTTCTATCTCCTCTAATACCCAAGCTGTCTGTATTAATATGTAACAAGACCTGACAATATTTAAGTTTTATCAAATAAATAGCAAGAAGTGTTTGTGCAACACAATGCCAGTAAATAACCATCTAAAGAAATTAAAATCTAACCATCTTTCCTTGCAATTTAAGACCGTTACTCTAACATCACTAAATCCCCCATTCTGAGGAAGTGCTGCTGGACCCAAAATATTAACTTTGATTTCTCTCCACTGTTGTTGAGTTTTTTTCTAGCAATTTCCACATTGTTCCCTCCTTTATCCATTGCCGGGAGAATTGCCATTAACCAGAAATGGAATTGGACTGCATGGTTGCAAGATAAGGAAGGTGGAACTTGAGTATTCAAAGCAATTGATGTCTTTGAAGGATGAGAAGCGAGGAAAAGCTGGATCTGTTACAGACTTGCCCAGTCCACTCAAAGTACTCTTAAGCAGGCAGCCCAGACCATAACTTTGCCATTTGTTTCAGTAAGTGTACAGTGAAAATTACCTGGATTAATTTAGCGAAGTTGACTACCAGGTTTAAAACAGACAAAAAAAAATTATTCACAAAATAACACAATGAAACATGAAGAACAGAATAAAGGTCCTCTCCAGAACTCAGTCTATCCAAATTAGACTTAAGTATGCTGTTCCAAATATACACAACAGTCCTAATAAGCAAACCCCCTTTAAAATACAGTATAAAAACAAGGTCAGATGCTTACAGGTTGAAGTTAGAAGAGAGAGTTTCCACACAGCTCACTGTTGAACTCCCAACCAGTGCTGGACTGAACTAACCTGCTCAGCTAGAGAGCTTACCACTCCAATTTCCTTCTACAGGTCACTTCTAAAACATGACCACTTTGACCTGAAGGCTCATTTGTTTACATATAAACAGAAGACCTCTCAAAATCCTTTTCATCTCTGTACCAAACCAGTCTGATCAGAACCTGGCCTGATTTATTACCCCTCTGAAAAGCATCAAAGACAGAGTATCCTTGAGTCAAGGAACAGCTTTTAGATATATAAAAAAAGACTAGCTTTGTGACTCCTCACCCCTTAAAAAAAAGGACCATTAATACCACAAATGGCTTAATTTTTGACCCTTCAAACACCCGGTTAGTAGTCCAAACACACATATGCACTATACTAACTAGAACCATGCAAATATGCACAACCACAGGCAAATTCAGGCCATGGCACACCCACCACCGAATGCCTCCATATCTCATGTGAGTCTCGGTAATGCATCGGCAATCACGTTTTCACAATTGTCAAATTGAATGGCTGCAACAATAAGCTCCATCTAAACAGTCTGGCATTTCTGCCGGTAAACTTTTACACAAACGTCAATGGGTTATGATCAGTGTGTATGATTGTCTCAGATGCGTTGCTGGTAATATAAACACTGAAATGTTGTAATGCCAACACCAAGTTTAAAGTCTCTTTCTCCACAATTGGATATTTCTGTTGATGAGCGTTCAACTTCCTGGAAAAATACTCGATGTGTCTTTTTATTCCCGCATCATCCTCCTGCAGGAACATCGCACCAACATCCACATCACTAGCATCAATAGCTACCTTGAAAGGTTTTGTGTAATCCAGTGTGGGTAATACTGGGGCAGTGGTTAACACAGTTTTTAGACTGTCAAATGTCCACTGAAACTTCTTGCCCTTTTTTTTAACAATTCAGTGAGTGGAGCAGCCACACTGCTAAAGTTCGGCGCAAACTTTCAGTAAAATCCACTCAATCCCAGAAACCATAGTACTGCCTTTTTTGATCAGCGGTGTGGGAAATTCCCCAATTACTTTTATTTTCGCATCCCGTGGAGCCATTTGTCCATGTCCAATATCACCTCACCCCATGAAGGTGACTTGGACTTTGGCAAATTCACTTTTAGCTAAGTTTACCACCAAGCCTGCCTTCCTAAATCGATCGGAAAAGTGTGATAAATGCTGTAAATGTTCCTTCCATGAGTGACTAAAAATCACCAGGTCATCAATATACAATGCACAGTTGGGTAATCCAGCAATGACCCTATTAGTCAGTCTATGAAATGCGGCTGGAGCGTTTTTTATTACCAAATGGCATGACTTGAACTGATATAGTCCATTTGGCATTATGAAAGTTGAAATTGCCTTTGCTCTCTCTGACAGCGGTACTTGCCAGAAGCCTCTGAGCAATTTCACCTTAGAAATGTAAGTTGCTTGTCCCACTTTTCTGACACAGTCCTCCAACCATGGAATTGGATGTGCACCAGTCTTTGTAACGGCGTTGACTTTGCGATAGTCCACTCATAACCATTGGGTACCATCTGGCTTTGGCACCATGACTATGGGTGAGCTCCAGTCACTGTAACTCACTTCGATTATGCCATCTTGGAGCATGCACTCTATCTCCTTCTGAACCTGTGCCAACTTTAGAGGGTTATGCCTATAAGGATGTTGCTTAACCGGAACATCATCTCCTATATCTACTTCATGCACAATTAGGTCAGTAATTCCCAGTTTATTTCCCCATATGATAGTAATAACTTTTCAGATCATTTCGATTTTCTTGTGAAAGATAACTCAATAATTTATCCCAATTTTTGACAAGTTCCTCATTGTCCAATTTGAGTTGAGGAATGTCCAATTCAGAATCCTCTGAACTTGGTTCTTCCTCGTGTGCTGTGATAATTAACACCTTCTCCTCTTGCTTTCCTTCCCTATCAAAATACCTTTTCAGCATATTCACATGACACACTGTGAGATTTTTTCCCATCTGGAGTCCTTATTAAATAGTTCACCTCACTCAATTTCCTCTTGATTTGATAAGGTCCCACTAAACCTGGCTTTTAAAGGCTCATCTGTCACTGGAAGTAACACCAATACCTTATTCGCAATTGCAAAATTGCGAATTTGTGATTTCTTATCCACTTCCTGTTTCATTGTATGCTGTGTTAAGTTTAAATGCTGTCTAGCCAACTCTCCAGCTCTATTTAATCATTCTCTAAAATTTGACACATAATCCAAATAGGTGGTGCCTGAATTCTGACTTATTAATTTCTCCTTCATCAATTTTAATAGTCCCCTTGCTTCGTGCCCAAAAAATATATCAAATGGACTGAATTCAGTGTATCTCTGATAGCAAAAAATACAAATAGAACTCCGTTATCCCAATCACCTAGATAATCTCACCATAAGCCTTCAACATGGTCTTTAATGTTTGATGCCATCCCTCTGGCGCTCCCTGCGATTCCGGATGATACAGTAGATTTGAATTGCTATTCTCAAGTTATCCATAACCTCCTTGAATAGCTTGGATGTGAAGTTTGATCATTGATCTGACTGGATCTCTATTGGCAGTCCATATCTAGTAAAAAATTTAAGTAATTCTTTTTGCTGTGCTGTTGCATAATGGGATTGCCTCTGGAAATCTCATCCACACATCCATTATTGTTAATATATACTTATTTCCACTTTTTGTTTGAGGTAGGGGACCTACACAATCAATCAAAACTCTTGTGAAAGGTTCCTCAAAAGCAGGAATAGGTATTAAAGATGCAGATTTTATTACTGCCTGTCGTTTTCTGATTAGCTGACATGTGTGACACATCTGGCAAAATTCCACTACATCTTTGTGTAGTCCAGGCCAGTAAAAATGTCTTTGTATTTTAGCCTGTGTTTTTGTCACCCTTAAATGACCTCGAAATGGTAGCTCATGCGCCCCTCGCAGCACCTCTTTTCTATACCCTACTGGCAAAACAATTTGATGAATCTCTGCCCATTTCTCATCTGCATGAATGTGTGATGGCCTCCATTTCCTCATTAAGACATTGTTTGTTAAGTAATAACATACAGAGATATATTCACTCTTCTCTGCAAGTACCCTTTAATATAAATGTTTTAAGTTCTCATCTTTCTGTTGTAATTCAATCAGCTTAGCAGAGCTAAAGATACTTGCATGTTTACCTATTTGCTCCTCTGTGCCACTATGTCAGCTTCCTTATTTGTGCCTTTTGATCTCTCCTTCTTCAACTTGCGCCTCTCTGATCTTATAATCACAGAAGCAGGGAAACATGGATAAACATTCTCCATGTCTGCAGTTGCCTGCGTCTCCACTGGCTTTTCAACTAGAGTAGGCAGCACACTTACCAGTGAGTCAGCTATATCATTTGCAAGGACAAATTGTATTCCTGGAGCTGAGAGTTTGCCCAGTACTCCTACCACAAATTCTCCACTCTTCTCTGAACTATCTAGTCTCACTTTACATGATTGAGTACTTTTTGTCTCACCATGAATTCCTGTTACTAGTATCTGTTCTGGCAATAGTCCCTCAGGAGTACATATTTCCTCATCCTTCAGCATTACCAACTGAGAATATCCTGTGTCCCTTCATATTGTAGCCTCCTTACCTACTGCTCCTGGCCTATGTGAATAAACTTTACCCTTGCATGTTTTTTTTTTAAGCAGATTTGGCACTTCCTCTTTAATCAATCTCTGATCATCTTATACATTCTGAGTCCAACTTCCCTTGTGCTTTTTGCTACTAGTTGAACAGAGCTCCCAGGCGTGTCTGGTTTTCCTACATCTGGCTTTCTCCTAGCCCACCAACACTGTGATTTTGTGTGGCCCATTTTATTACAATGAAAACACTGGAGTTTTTTTAACTTTTTTGTCCTCCTCAAGGATTTCTTTTTTACCCTGTGATAAATTATCCTTATGATCTTTACTGAGAACTACCTTTCCTTTTCCATGTGAGGATTTCTCTTCACCCCAATTTCTACACCTCATGAACTGAAGTTAATTCTGGAAGCCAAACCAAGTTTTATGGACCATGTCATAACCATCAGCCACTTCAGCTGCTAATCTTGCTGTTTTAACTCTCTGCCCTTCCACAGGAGGTTGCATTACTTCAGGCAGTGAATTTTTGAATTCCTCAAAATAATTACCTCTCTAAGGGAACCATGGCTTTGCTCAGTTTTTAAAGCTCTTATTCATTTATCAAAATTACTCTGTTTGATCCTTTCAAACTCAATATAAGTTTGACCAGGGTCCCTCCTTACATTCCTGAAACGTTGTCTATAGGCTTCTGGGTCAAGCTCAAATGCACTTAAAATGTTGTTTTTTTTCACCTCCTCATACTCCCCAGATATCTCCTCTGATAGGGATGCAAATACCTCACTAGCCCTACCTACAAGTTTCATTTGGATCAACAACACCCATATTGCCACTGGCCACTGCATTTGTTTTGTCACCTTTTCAAATGAGATGAAAAAGGCTTCCACATCATTCTCATCAAATTTCGGCAATGCTTGAATATATTTAAACAGTTTCTCACTAGGCTTCTGACTATGGGGTTTGCTCATCCTCAATTTTTTCTTCACTAAACCTACCCTCAACCTTTATCTCCACCATTTTCAGCTGACTTTCCTTTTTAAGTAGGTAAGAGTGAGGACGGCAGATGCTGGAGATCAGAGTCTAGATTAGAGTAGTGCTGGAAAACCACTTTCTTTTTTAAGTGTCAGTTTTGAAGTTCAAGAGCTCTCTCCTTTTCTTTCTCTGCTCTCTCTTTTTCCCTCTCTTCTGCTTTTAATTATAACTCAAATAGTTTCATATCTGCTGCCCTTTCCTTATCTCTCACCTCTAACTCAAGCTGCTTCATTTGAACTTGAATTCTTGCCATCTCTACAGATTCTGATGGTTTCTCCAGCAAGTTTAAATGCTGAGCAACTGGTGTTATTATCTCTCCTTTCCTCACAGAAGTAGGCAGTTCCAATTCCAGCTTCTCTGTTAATTCCTGCAACCTGATCTTATTCACGTTTTGCAAAACTTCCAAAGTCACTGCATTCACATCCAGAAACATTTTGGTGACTGAAAGAGCCATTACTATCCCAAGCTTCGTCTACCCAACCAAACCAACACCTGAAATAAAGACACTAGCATCTACCACTCACTGTTTAAAATCCTACAAAGTTCCCCTAATCTGTTATGGACTAAGCCAGACCACTCAAAGCACTCTTAAGCAGGCAACCCCGACCATAACTTTGCCATTTGTTTTGGTAAGTATACAGTAAAAATTACGCGGATTAAGTTAGTGAGGTTGACTACCAGGTTTAAAACAGACAAAAAATTTATTCACAAAATTACACAATGAAACATGAAGAACAGAATAAAGACCCCCTTCGGAACTCAGTCTATCCAAACTAGGTTAAAAATCACACAACTGAAAAATGTGTTGCTGGAAAAGTGCAGCAGGTCAGGCAGCATCCAAGGAGCAGGATGCTGCAGTCCTCACTTTCTCCTAAAAATCAGACAACACCAGGTTATAGTCCAACAGGTTTAAATGGAAGCACACTAGCTTTCGGAGCGACGGTCCATCAGGTGACAGTGGTACACTCCAGTCCAATACTGGCATCTCCAAATCATGGCCCTCCACTATCATCTGATGAAAGAGTGTCGCTCCGAAAGCTAGTGTGCTTCCAATTAAACCTGTTGGACGATAACCTGGTATGGTGTGATTTTTAACTTTGTACACCCCAGTCCAACACCGGCATCTCCAAATCATATCCAAACTAGATTTAAGTATGCTATTCCAAATATACACAACAGTCCCAATGAGCAAACCCCCTTTAAAACACAGTACAAAACAAGGTCAGATACTTACAGGTTGAAGTTAGAAGAGTAGAAGAGAGAGTTTCCACACAGCTCACTGTTGAACTCCCAACCAGTGCTGGACTGAACTAACCTGCTCAGCTAGAGAGCTGACCATCCCCTTTCATTCTACAGGTCACTTCGAAAACATGACCACTTTGATCTGAAGTCTCATTTGTTTATAGATAAACAAAAGACCTCTCAAAATCCTTTTCATCTCTATACCAAACCAGTCTGATTGGAGCCTGGCCTGGTTTATTCCCCTCTGAAAAACATCAAAGACAGATTATCCTTGAGTCAAAGAACAGCTTTTAGATTTAAAAAGGATTAGCTTTTTGACAGATCAGTTGCTCTGTTAATTAAGTGACCTCAGTACCATTGAGAGAGATAACCTAGCTCAAACCATCAATGGTTTGCATGGAGATAAGAAATAGCAAAGACGAGAAGTCACTTGTCAGAGTATTTACAAACCTTCTAATAATAACTTAAATATAGGGCAGGGTACAAAGGTAAAAAAACATAATAAAGGCTTCTGAGAAAGGTATGGCAATAATCATGGATAATTTTAATATGCATATAGATTTGACAAATCAATTTGGTAAAGACAGCCTGGAAAATGGGTCTATAGTGTGTATTTGAGACAGTTTCTTAAAGCAGTACACTCTGGAACCAATCAGAGTGCAGGCTATGGCAGATCTATAATTTGTAACTAGGCAGGATTAATTAATGCCATCACTGTTAAGACATTCCTACATTGGGATCATAACATGATTGAATGTTGCTTTTACTGTGAGCAAGAGAAGAATGTATGCAACACTTAATTTCAAAAATGATCTTAAATTTCAATAAGGAGAATTATGAGTGTACAAATACAGAGCTGTCTAAACTGAACTGGGAAATTGGGTTCAGGGATAGGTCATTACAGATGCAACAGCAGATATTTGTGTATCTGGAAATTCTAGCATAGTGGTCAAACAGAAGAGTGGATAGTTTTTTTGTAAAAAAGCAAAGAATAGCTTAAAAAAAGGAAAAACTAAAGTTTGAAACAAAGCTAGCTAGAAAGATAAAATAATCAGGTAGTAAGAGTTTTTATAGGTAACGTGGAAAATACAAAGTAAAGGGATTCTTTATTGTCGAGAAAATTAATCTGGGTATTATATTTTAAGAAATTAGAAATGGAAATAGGAATAGTAGATGAATTGAACAGATATTTTTCATCAGTCTTGATTTGAGAGAATGCAAATAACACCCAAACATAATTATAAATCAAGGGGTAAAAGGGAAGGGAAGCATTTATAAAAATGCATTCATTTATGAGGTGTGGGTAGCACTGGTTGGCAGCACAACAATCACTTGCTCATGAGAATGAATGCCTATCTGTGCCATTTCACTGACCAAGGCAGCACTTCTTGTCCATTTCTAATTATCCTTTGTGAAGGTAGTCATGAGCAATCCATGTGTTGTGGACATACCCACAGTGCTGTTAGGAAAGGAACTTTCATTCCTTTTAGATTTTGCAACTGATCGATACTAAATGGCTTACTCAGTGATTTTGAAGGGCAATTAATAGGTAGTCCAGACCAGGTAACGATAGTAAAAATATCCTTCCTTAAAGAATATTTTTGTGAACTAGATGAGTTTTTTTTTACTACAACTGATTAGCATTTAATTTTGTGTGTATTAATTGAATTCAAATTCCATCAACTTCCTTGGGGAGATTTAAAACTGTCTCCTCAAAAACATCAGTCAACCCTCCAACTTGTCCTCTTGACCTTTCCCACCTGTTCATCTTCCTTCTGATGTATCCACTCCACACTCCCCACCGACCATCACAACTAACCCTCACCTGTATTCACTTATCGCCTTCCCAGCTAACTCCCACCCCCCAAACAGCCCCACCCCCACCCCTCTATGATGCTGCCTGACCTGCTGTGCTATTCCAGCACCACACTTTTCCACTCTGACTTTCCAGCATCTGCAGTCCTCACTTTCTCCTCTGGATTACTAATGCAGTGACATTATCAACGTTGCATAAACCCCCCTCAAAGAAAGATCTCAACAGATTGGAAAATAACAAATATTACTCTCCTATACAAGAAAGAAGGAGGCTTATTTTTGACAATTAAAAATTAGGATTTTTTTCAGAAAGATCATAAAGTCAGAGGTTCTGATAGCTCTAGGTTTATTTACTTGAGAATGCTTTTGTAACAACACTGTGGTGAACCCTTCTGTTAATTAAACCAAACACCCGGAAAAGCTCACTTTGCCCTGTAATCTATTAAAATATGAGTGACAGAGAACTCTCAAATACCACTATTAAAAGAAAATAACATCATTTTATTTTTTAACACTAAACGTGATCATTAAGCAACAACTATTCACAACTCTAAGCCCCCTTTTCTCTTAACTGCTTATTACCTGCCTCCAACTTTATGACAATATGCAGTTACAATAAAACACTTAGCAAAATTACATCAACTTAATTTCAAAACCATAGAGCGGCTGTCATCTCTAGTGGCTTTCTTTTTTCAGCTGAGAATCTCCCTGGGTCATCTTCTTTCTTTTTACTGCAAGTATGTTTCATATGAAAAGATACCTCTGATGGAGAGTGTTTCTAATTTCTTGGGTCTTTCTTGATGGCAGTTGTTTTCTCTGCAATTTTCAAAACATCAGCATTTTTATATCCCCAACTTCGGATCGTCTCATTGATTCGATGTTGGCAAAACAATAAATTCAAACTTGATTGGGTTTTAGTATCCAGGGGCATAATTTGAACTAATTAGTTAAATTCAAAATTGTTGTCAAAACAGCAACCAACTCAGGTATCCACTTTACAGCCAAATGTTACATATTTTCAATTTTCCAGTACACTCGGGGGCTGCCATCTGGTCATATACACAGGTGCTTCAAATCTCTCAGTTCAGAACAGCATTCACTCTCTATTAAAGCTACAATACACACCTTCAACTTTATAACACTTTTAAGTCTTTCTTTTAAAACAATGAAAGGGGAAAGTGAAGACTGCAGATGCTGGAGATCAGAGTCAAAAAGTGCGGTGCTGGAAAAGCACAGCCGGTCAGGGGCATCCGAGGACCAGGAAATTTGACATTTCAAGCATAAGCTGATGGAGAGCTTATGCTCAAAACGTTGACTCTCCTGCTCTTTCGATGCTGCCACTGGGAGTGGCCAGTTCTCCCAGTTCAGGGCTTGGTTTGGTTTTGCTTGAGCAAGCAGTCAGTTTTTAAGGCTGCTGGTCAAGGAAACAGTTCCATGCTGATTTTCTCTCACACACACACATCTCTCCTGTAAGAACTTGTGTTTGATTTTCTTTTTTTTGCCAAGAGAGTGTTTATGGGGATATTGTATGGATTTAGAACAGCATCATTAAATTGCAATAGAGTCGACTGGGTTTTCAAATAGTTATGTTATTCTAAATTTGATTTTCTTTTGTTAAATTCTGTCTTGTTTAAAACTGAGTGGTTGGACCAGCTGCATCACTCCTGGAATATCCACTCTACACCTGCTCAAAACAACTAGAAAAGTTAGGGTCTGGGCTATCTTCTTGAAATGTTTTGAAGGGGTCTGGCCTGGTCCATGATAAATGAGAGCTGAGATTGAAAATAATGGATGAACAGTAAGATATTATTTGTTAACTAACACTGTGATAAATCACTGGTATGATTTAACATTAATTCCCTTTGAAACATCTACTAGTATGTAGATTAATGTCCAGTTAAAATTACATACAAGTATATACATTTTCACTGAAAATTTCACATTCAACATGTTTACATAGTATTTATAATAGAGTATAAAGCTGTGACAAAAGAACTAAGTATCATATTGAAAATGTGTAAGCCTCACTCATGTGGGAAGACTTCCAGACACTGGTCTCTCAGTTAATTTCCAGCAATAATGGAGATAAGCTGGTTGTAAATTATGATAGCCCATCTCAGTTTTACAATCCTAAGCCTCTTTACATTGCCACAAACGTAATAGATTCACTGTATTACAGTTGTAATGAGATGCAATCTTAAACTTTGACAAGACCTCATGATGAACAAAACCAAGTTTTTGAAATTCAATTGTAGCAAAAAAGCTTGGTAGAAAATCACTTCTAGAATATAAAATTATGTGCAGTAAACTGCATCTTGAATTTTGGCATTTAAAAGTTGCATGGTACGTTTTGTGTTAACTCTTCCTACCTCTATGTAGAGTTACTAAGATTATTATGACTTGGAGGTGCCTGTGTTGGACTGGGGTGGCCAAAGTTAAAAATCATACAACACCAGGTTACCGTCCGAGAGGTTTATTTGGTAGCACTAGCTTTCGGAGTGCCACTCCTTCATCAGGTGGTTGTGGAGGTTAAGATCATGCTCTCAGAATTTATAGCCAAAGGAGTCCAGTGACATGGAGATGTGATAGTAAACAATCTGAGAATAAAACTTCCATCTTTTATCATGGGATGTGCTGATATGTAAATCCCAGAACATCTTTTGAATTAATTCTCAAGGTAGCTCAGCTTTTTAAACAATAGGTGTGAAATCTGTCTGTGTCCCAATACTGTGTCAGTCTGACAAACCTTCTGTATCATTCTACAGAGCTTTCCATGGATTCATGCAGCAAAATAAAGAGTAATTCTGCAAAAACAAATTCACCCCATAAGCTTACATGTATGCGCATGTAGGGGTGACAGATTGAGTGAGTGTGTGTGTGGATGTGAGTGCACGTGATAGAGTGTATGTGTGTGTGTGTGTGAAGCTTGGTTAAGTGTGTGTGTAAGTGTGATAGGATATGTGTGAGAGGGTACGTGTGTTGTTGTGATTGCGGGAGTGTATGTGTGTGTGTGTGTAAAAGAGTGTATTGTACAGTGGGGTCATCTGCAGCGTGACATGAACCCAAGGATCCGGTTGAGGCCATTCCCATGGATACCGAACTTGGCGATCAGCTTCTGCTCAGACAATCTGCGTTGTTGCTTGTCCTAAAATCCGCCTTGGAGGATGTCACCCGATGGTCTGAGACTGAATGTCATGGACCGATGAAGTGCTGGACTTTGGGACCAGCAACAATGAAGACTGTCTGAGCAGAAGCTGATCATCAAGTTTGGTACGCATGGGAATGGCCCGAACCAGGACCTTGGATTTATGTCACACTACAGATGACCCCACTGTGTAATACAGTCTCTCTCTCTCTCACACACACACACAAACCTACATACTCACCCAACCTCATACACAAGCTCTTTTTCATATGTACACACACACACTCCTTGCACTCATACCGACACACGCACCCTCTCACACATATCCTATCACACACACACTCACACACACACACACACTTAACCAAGCTTACACACACACATATATAAACTCTAACACGTGCACTCATATCCACACACACTCAATCTGTCACCCCTACATGCGCACACATGTAAGCTTATGGGGTGAATTTGTTTTTGCAGAATTACTCTTTATTTTGCTGCATGAATCCATGGAAAGCTCTGTAGAATGATACAGAAGGTTGGTCAGTCAGATGTAGCATTGGGACACAGACAGACTTCACACCTCTTGTTTAAAAATCTGAGCTACCTTGAGAATGTAATTTAAAAGATGTTCTGGGATTTACATATCAGCACATCCTGTGATAAAAGATGAAAGTTTTAATCTAAGATTGTTTACTGTATCACATCTCCATGATACTGGACTCCTTTGGGTATAAATTCTGTGAGCATGATCTTAACCTCCACAACCACCTGATGAAGGAGCGGTGCTCTGAAAGCTAGTGCTTCCAAATAAACCTGTTGGGCTATAACCTGGTGTTGTGTGATTTTTAACTAAGATTATTATGTTAGTATTACCTAAGAGGGTAGAAGAAGCAGACTCTGTTACAGCAACCTAAGTGATTAAACTGGTCAGTAGACATGAATCCTTGTATTGCCTTCCTTGTATTAGAGAGAAAAAATAAAGTTTCAAATAAAATTTGTTCAGCTAAGCCAGTTCATTGGCACATTTAGTTATTATCACTGGGTTGGAATGTAGTCCAGTCTAATGAAATGAGAATCCCTAATTAGCTGACGGCAGGTTGGGAAATGTTAATGAAGTTTTTCTCCAACATTAAAGTAATTGCAATTTGATGCCAATAAATGCTGTATTGGCAGCCTTAGGAGAGTCATGAAGATGGTGTGTGGGATGTGAAAAGATACCACATTGCAGTAGAGTAGGAGGTGTCTCTGAAGTTGAGGATAAGACATAGCATTGTGGTAGAATAGAAGAAGAATTATCTCTACCTGACCTGAGAATAGTTCATGTCGATCCTAGATCACAGCATTCATTCCTTTACTAATTTTACTTCCTCCATTTTGAGAGTAAGAAGTGATGTAATGTCTGCAGAAAGTGCTAGTGGACTGCTGCCCTGAAAGTACTTCCCATCACAAGGGATTTGAAGAATATTGTCAGAAAAAGACAGATTTAGTCAAAGCTTTTCATTTTGTACTCTTCAGGACAATTTGCAAGTAAACCAAGATAAAGAGGAACAATATATGTTTATACTGTCTGAGAAAGTGCACTGATTGGCTGATGAGTTTCTTTTTCTTGACCATGTGCTACATGTGCGGTCACTGTGTGGACATTGGTTTGAAACGTATAGGGTCAAATGTCGCTTAACTCCCTCAAGTTGTGGATCAAGATCAAATCCTTGCCCATTGTAGTTGTTGGACTGGTGAAATAAACCTTTTTTCAGACCCTTAGACATGTTACTGAAAAGTTACTTTTCATCCATCACCATCTCTGACACTGACATTGTCTGCTCTTTAGTCCGAAGATTATCAATGAAAGATTCCTGAATTTGTTCAAGTGGATTATATTGTTCATTCTTGCATTCAGTATTCACTTTTACTCACAGGCTTCACTGTATTCGAGCTTCTGATCTGCCTTCATTGATGATGACATGTTTTCCATACAGCTGGTCCTGTTATAATGCAGTAGTTTTTGTTCTCATGCAACCCTGGGCTATAAGAAAATCACATGATAGCAGCACCATTAAAATAGTGGAGCTGGATTCACTTTATAACCAACTCATGCTTTAGAAAGTGTGTTCCCAATTTATCAAACGTCTTATAACAAATTCCCATTATCAAAATGTGCTTTATTGCCTGACAAACCTGTATAAAGCAGATTTCACAATAAATATGAGATATTCTGAAACCATATGAAACATTTCTTTTGCCCCCTTATTGATAATCTCAATGAATTCTTTCTGAACATGAGTCTAGGAAGCTTATTAAAATATGACAAGAGTTGCCCCTTGATGGTTGGTTGACAGTTATTTCTTTCTGGACGAGTTGTTTTCTTGGAACTAATGAGACTCCTTCTGATTTCTGAAGCAAATTGATGTTTAACTTGTGTGCTGGCTCAAAAGTGAAGAGTTTTGATTGTGAATTACGTACATATTTTCAACTCTTTCACATGCTGTAGTGGTACTTAACGCATTTCTATGCTTCTCACAGTTATGCCACATAAATTCTTTTCTGCAACCTGGAGTTTCTGTTTCTTCAGCTATGTTAGCTGGTTGATGTGGTAATGACCTCAGCATTTGTATCCAGCTTCAATTCAATAGGATGTCCACTGACATAAAATGATTCAGTGAAACCTAGATCACTGAGATCACCAATGTCCCCTATAAATGCCTCAGTTATGATTTCCAAAGGAAATTACTCTCCTGAGTTAAGGTTGTTGTATGTTTAATCTCATCTTTTTCATCTCTGTGACAGTGTGATACATCTGCTCTTAAGTGTTCAATTTTGAGGTAATGCTGCATCTTAAGAAGTGTCACAACCATAAAATCCATTTTTGGGTTCTGCACGGTTCAACTCTGATTGTGAATCTGTGGTAAGTATTTCTTTTCCTTTTCTTCTCAATGTGCCAATTAATCTTCTTCCTGTAAAGCTTTATTAAATCTCTATCAGTGAAAAATTGCTTTTAATCTGCTGCTCCTGAAGCTTGTATTCTTTTATTCATGAATGCCATTTTAAATTGAAATACTCCGACCTTGCCAGACTCTCTGTAGCATTCCCTTTACTTGCTAAGTTATCTTTAAAACTCTGCATTACTGTATAATTGTTTTAAAGTCTTTAATAAATTAATAAAAAAAATAAGAATTTTTAAATAAGTACAGGCTATTTTGTTGTAATTTGCTGCTTTTAGCTTTGTAAATTTGTTCTTTGTAATTCTGTGTCCTTATATTGACTGCTAGATTTTCCCGTCTATTTTAATTAACAAAATATTGGCTACCTACTTTTCGCTCTACCTGCCATCTGTGGCATGATGGAGCTTTTCTGCTACTTCCCGGGGCTAATTGGACAGTTTCCTGCTTTTTTATGGACTAAGATAGCAAATCTTCTGCACAATTTGTTGAATAAATATCTCGGGTTGCAGCCAGTATAAATCTTACCGATTAAATTGCACTTTAATTACTGAGTCTCAATCATTTTAAATCATTAGTTCTCCTGACTTTTCAATTTCTGCAACCTTTTCATGAGATTGTTTTGAGCCTAAACAATTTCAGATGCCTTTACGATTCTGCAGTTCTAGTATAAAGGAATTTAATTTAGCTAAATATAAACTGCTGCATTTTCGTAGGGCAAATTTTGAAAGGACTTATACACTAAATGGTAAGGTCCTGGGGAGTGTTGCTGAACAAAGAGTCCTTGGGGTGCAGTTTCATAGTTCCTTGAAAGTGGAGTCAGGTAGACAGAGTGTTGAAGAAGGCGTTTCATACATTTGCCCTTATTGGTCAGTACATTGAATAAATGAATTGGGAGGTCATGTTAGATTAGATTAGATTAGATTCCCTACAATGTGGAAACAGGCCCTTTGGCCCAACCAGTTCACACCGACCCTCCGAAGAGTAACTCACTCAGACCCTTTTCCCTCTGACTAATGCACCTAACACTATGGGCAATTTAGAATGGCCAATTCACCTGGCCTGCACATCTTTGGACTGTGGGAGGAAACCGGAGCACCCGGAAGAAACTCACGCAGACACGGGGAGAATGTGCAAACTCCACATAGACAGGCGCCCGAGGCTGCAATCAAACCTGGGACCCTGGTGCTGTGGAGCAGCAGTGCTAACCACTGAGCCACTGTACCACCCTTTTTTTTTGCTGTGGCTGTACAGGACGTTGGTGAAGCAACTTTTGGAATACTGTGTTCAATTCTGGTCTCCTTGCTATAGGAAGGATGTTGTGAAATTTGAAAGGGTTCAGAAAAGATTTAGAAGGATGTTGCCAGGGTTGGAGGGTTTGACCAATAGGGAGAGGCTGAATAGGCTGGGGCTGTTTTCCCTGGAGCATCAGAGGCTGCAGGTGACCTTATAGAAGTTTACAAAGTCATGAAGGCACGGAAAGGACAAATCGGCAAGGTCTTTTCCCCGGGTAGGGGTGTCCAAAACTAGAGGGCATAAGTTAAGTTGAGAGGGGACAGATATAAAAGGGATCAAAGGGTCAACTTTTTCATGCAGAGGGTGGTGCATGTATGGAATGAGCTGCCAGAGTAGGTGGTGAAGGCTAGTAGAATTACAACATTTAAGTGGCACCTGGATGGATATATGAATAGGAAGGGTTTAGAGAGATATGGGCCAAGTGCTGATAAGTAGGACAAGATTAATTTAGGATATCTGATTGAATGGACAGGTTGGACCAAAGTGTCTGCTTCTGTGCTGTATATCTCTATGACTCTAAATTTGTTTCCTAAACCTTTCACTGCCTCTTGCATCTCTGTCTCATGTGGCCTAATTTTGATGGTTACAATACTTTTGCCTGCGCTCTCTGATTTTGTTTTGCTGTTGCTCATGAAGTTAATCCATTTTCCTTTAGGTATCTCTAATTTTACCTGCAGAAGCCTTCAGTTGCTCCATTCAGTGCCTCTTCCTGAGATCTTTTGTGTTTCTTAGGTGTGGCTGCCGTGTCTCTCTTGTCTAAGCCCAGATTCTTGCCCCAGCACTTGTTACTATCTTCTGAAAGATGTTTGATCTTTGGAATGCTGAGTTTTCCTTTCTGCTGCTTCCACTGCTGCTGCTGTTTCTCTCTCTGTCAGTTATTGTGTTTCAGCTGCTGAATGACTTTCTGTGCAATCTTAAAATGAATGTATTCTTCAAGTATTCAACTCACTCCTTTGAATTTTTTTTCTGTTCTGGGTCTTCTAGGTTCCTTGGCTCATCTTGGCATGCAGGTCAGATCCACACCATTGCAACCAAGTGATATTTTCCAAAATGACCACTACTTGCACCTTGTGGTAGATATTGCCGCTACCGGTATGAGCTATGCTGTAAGGGCATTTGTGGCCATCAATCCACCTTTTGTCTTTTGCTGATTAATGATAAAGTAGAGTGTCTGTAGAAGAGACGAGGATATAGTAAGGACTGTAGATGATGGAGAGGTCAGAGTCAATAAAGTGTGGCGCTGGAAAAGCATAGCAGGTCTGGCAGCATCTGAAGAGCAAGAGAGGTGATGTTTCCCTGATGAAGAGTTAAGCCTGAAACATTGAATCTTTTGCTCCTCAGATATTGCTTGACTTGTTGTGCCTTTTCCAGCGCTACACTTTATCAACTCTGTTTGTAGAAGAGACACTGTTCTTCGATGACAAGAAGGCTTAGTGCACATAGCAATAAGTACAATTGCATTTGGTCAGGCATAATTACTGGACCATAGGGAGCTGCTGCAGGTACATCTGCTCCCTCCAAAAGCTTGAATTGAACCCCACAAGCTATGTGTCACGTAACTAGAATGTAACATGACCATTAACCCTTTCCGAATGATGACCTTATACCATACTAAATATGCTGGAAAAAACAATGTACAACTACACAGAAATGCAAACATTAAGAAATATTTTTTTTTGCTATTGATTGCGATGTTCAACTCATTCACTACTGACTGCAAACATCAGTTGACCATCTTCTGATTGCTTGGAGACTTCCAGTGAAAGTATATAAATACTTTTACTTTGTTTGTGTTGATAATGTAAAACATTTCCGATGATTTGTCACTCTTGAGCATTCTAAATTGCTGCATGGTGGCGGCATGCAATATTTTTCTTATGGACAGTATTTTCTTGTTTTCTTGAGTGAAGATATATTTTCCTTTTTAAGATTCTATTGAAGTAAATCTTTCATGACCCTTTTACAGAACAGTGGCTTTCTGTTGCTTTTAAACAAGCAGCCATTTTTTCAAGAAAACTATAGAGGCAATTCAGGGGAAAAAAACAACTCACTGGTGACAGCAGTTCCATTGAATATTTGTACCCTTCAAGATAATTTAGTGGAGACACTCAGGGAGAGAATTTCATATCAGACGTAATCTTGTTGCAGTATTTGGTCGAAAGTGGGAAAATTAAGGAAGCGGGATTTTACAATACAAAATCTTTACTTGAAACATTGAAAACCTGCCTTAAATGCACAGAAAAGTTTGAGTGGGCCTTGTGGAAAAGCATCTCACTGTCAGATAACATACAAAGTAGCCTGGCCACTACCCACGCAAGAACTCTCACCGTTACTCTCAAATTGTCTTTCTGAGAAATTGAAAAATGCAAAGCCTATCATCTCCCCTCAATCATCTGACCAGAGCACTCAGAAAGCATCTGTTTCTGAATAATACTGGAATGCTTTGTAAGAGATGGACACTAAAAAGAGCAGAATACTCCAATCTGGTGAAAACAGCTCAGTTTGCTTTCAATTTACCAGGCACCATTTCCCCTGTTGAAGGTATCTTTTCAACAATGAAGGAGCAAATTACTGCAGATATTGGAATCTGTACTGAAAACAAAAAATGTTGGAAATCACAGTGGGTCAGGCAGCATTCATGGAGGGACAGCAAGCTAGTGTTTCAAGTCTAGATGTGTCTTCATCAGAGCTGACATGAAGTGTGAAGGGGACAGCATTTACAACCTTCTGGACTTAATATTAAGTTCAGCACCTTCAGATTGTGAACCCACTCCCATTCCTTCCCATTTCTCTGTCACCATGTCCTCTCTCCCCTCCCCCCACTCCAGTGGGATTATCTGTGCTCATTCCTGATGAATGAGCTTTTGCCCAACATATTGATTCTCCTGCTCCTCGGATACTGCCTCACCTGCTGTGCTTTTCCAGCACCACTCTCGACTGTGATCTCCAGCATCTGCAGTCCTCACTTTCTCCTGTCTGTTCTTTACTGTCTGGCAGTTAGACACACCATTGTTCTGCCATTCTCACATTCCTATCCCTTAACATGAACTATCACACCCTTTCTCCCCAACGCTCCCCATCACCCCTTACACCTACAATTGCATAAATGCTGTCCCCGCCACACCTCATGGCAGCTCTGATAAAGAGCCATTTCAACTCAAAATGGTAGCTTGCTCTGTCTCCATGGATGCTGCCTAACTGGCTGTGATCTCCAGCACATTTTGTTTTCAACAATGAACTCAGTTTGGTGACCTGAAAAATAATGGACCTTATTTGCTTTTTAACATGGTGTGAATTTCATAGAATTTCATGGAAGGTTTCTCTCTGAAAGTCTTTGTGAGAATTTTCCACAGGTTATCTCAAACTCACTTCATTAACTGCCTATCCCACCTTTATGATGCCCCTCATGCCTGATGCTAACCTCGTTCTACCACTAGCGACAACTAGACTGGATTCCTTAGGTAGATCGGTATGGTAACATTGTTCAATGTGGGACCATCACATACAGGGATCAATTCAGGAAATTCCAGAGGCCAGCTTTTATTTTCAATCATCAAAAGTAAACTGAAAAAAAAGAACAGAGGCTGCATTTTGCCCCCACAATGCAAAAAAAAATGCTTGTCCGATGATCAGCAATTATTTTGCAGTCTATTATTGGCTGTTGCATCTAATTCTCATATACTGGAACTGAGTGTCAATCAAGTCCTAACTGGCTTATAGCACTCAATGCACTTGAGCTTTCCCTGCTCAAGGTCCTCAGCTTACTCCTTGGAAGAGTTCCTGTCCCCATGATTCCTCAACATCCAACACATCCCCCTTTTACTTGCTTCAGTTGTGAACAGTTCAGCATGCTAGGATGATATAACACACTCTGCCTAGACTATATTGGAGGGAAACTGAAGACATGGTAGAACTGTATCTTTGGTAAACATGTTGTCTGCTCCACAATCGCCCTATTTGAAGCACGGTGACATTCTGTCTGTATTTTCCATCAAATGGGGATTGTGCAATCAGTCATTGTTGCGATGGGTAGCCCTTGTTCCCCAGCAATCAATGTTGCAAGGCATCTATACCTCAAACTCAACAGGAACATGAGAGTGCTCCAGCTACAGGATTCGTGGAAGGTTACCTGAATATTAACAGCTTGGAAGACCATTGATGATCTCCATTACATTGTTATATGGACCACTAGTGAGACGTGTGTGCAGTCAGTGGCACCTTGGACCTGTGGGAACCCAGCTGTGTTTCCAATTCCTACTGCCAGAGCTGCAGCACCCACCTCATCACAAGGAAATGAAATGAACTGATATGATCTTGCACAGGCAGCATCATGCATCTGAGGGAGGATGACCCACATAGGTCACTGTTGTCTCTCCAGATGGTGTCAGTTATATATGTTCACAGTCACTGGGAGACAATGGGTCCACAGTTCTGTCACAGCAACATTGCACCTTGCTCATCCCAAGTAAATGGGCTGAGGGTGAAAGGCTGTGACTCTCTTGTGCCTCCAACATAACCCTACCTGAACTACATGTCCATCTGCCTCCATGGTGGCTTACTGTTGTTCCTGACCTTGCTGCTGCTTCTCTTCCATTTGCCTTCTCCTTCTTAGCCAGGCATCCACTATAACACACATTCCATCTATGACTGACTGGATCCATCGCTCCTGCTGGAAATAAACTGTATTGGGGATTTGGTCAGGATGCTAAACTGGCTGAGTGAGCAACAGCTAACAGAATATTGGGATTATTCCATGTGCTCTGAACCTTTCCTATCTCAGCCTTACATCAAGTGTAAAAATTCTCATTGCGTACAATAGTATATACCATCATACACAAAAGTTCAGGTGGAGACAGAATCAATAGTGTCCCCCACAGCATCCTGGGGGGAGGGGGGGGGGGGGTGGTACAAAAACTGTGTTGGTTCTGGTCAGTATATGCCGTTTTTAGGAGAAAGTGAGGTCTGCAGATGCTGGAGATCAGAGCTGAAAATGTGTTGCTGGAAAAGGGCAGCAGGTCAGGCAGCATCCAGGGAATAGGAGAATCGACGTTTCGGGCATAAGCCCTTCTTCAGGAATGAGGAAAGTTTGTCCAGCAGGC
>NC_057714.1:55912448-55935947 GCF_004010195.1 Chiloscyllium plagiosum
CGGAGTAAAAGGTGGGGGGTGGGGCCAGTGTAGTTGCGGAAGATGGATTGTTCCACATATCCTACGAAGAGGCAGGCATAGCTCTCAGGTTGCGGTCCTTGAAGAAGGAGGCCATCTGGGTTGTGCGTTATTGGAACTGGTCCTCCTGAGAGCAGTGTCATAGCCTTAAATATTCACATGAGCATGTTCAATGACAGACCACAACAGTAACAAAATTGCACAAAATATGATTCATGATCAATCAGAACTGGTTTCACTTTGGAAGTTGAAATGTCTATTATTGCTATGAGCTGGGATCGTACCAATTTTCAGGAATAGGCTTGATAGAGAGACACAGAATTCTGCAAGGTGCGCTGGCCTGAGGAGTGATGTTTAGGAGAAGGATGTTGAAGGCAGAGTAAGAAAGTATTGCACTTAAATATAGCATGTTGCTCACTTTTCTTTCCTTGATCAGATCTTTGTATCTCTTGTAGCACCGTTAATAAAAGCAATGAACCATACTTCTACTGTTAACTGCCTCAGCCTCTTACTCTGGTTTTCCTCTCATCCTTGGGAACATCACTTTTATTTAGAATTCCTACATTGTGGAACCAGACCATTTGGCCTAACAAGACCACCACACCAACTCTCCAAAGTGCATCCCACCTTGAATCACCCTCCTTCCCTATCCCTGCATTTCCCATGCCTAACCCACACATCCCTGTGACAATTTAGCATGGCCAATCCACCTAACTGGACTGTGAGAGGAAACCAGAGCACCCAACAGAAACCCACACAGACTCAGGGGGAATGTGCGAATTCCACACAATCAGTCACCTGAGGCTGAAATCGAACCAAGGTCCCTGATACTGTGAGGCAGCAGTACTAACCACCGAGCCACTGTGCCACCCCATATTCTTGTGAGCCCTTACAGACTGCAGTAGCATTATTGTATCTATAGATGCATTGTTAAAATCTAGAGCTGCTTTGCCACACTGAAACTCCATCTGCATAATTCCTGGCTCTGTCCAAACACTTGTACAATTCTTTACTGCTGACTCCTGTGATGCTCCATTTGCTGATATAGTGGAGAAAGACTGATATTGTACACCTTCACTCTTACCTGGTTTACTTAGTTGCTAAGCACAGAGGCCAGATGTAAAGCCAAATAAAAGCAGTGCCAAAACAAGTGTTCTTCCATTTCCCAATGTGATGTTGACCTCCTTTGCCAAGAATGGGTCTGAATGTTAGAATTTAGCCTCTGGGACCATGCCCACAGAAAAAAAATCCTCTTTCCCTTACGCAAAGAATGTCTTGACACAAAATGTATTGTCAGTCTTTAATGGACTACACACAGGCAATGCTGTAATCTTGTCAGACAGCATACAACAGTCTATTGTTTCCATAACTTTATAATCTAAAATAATAAGGAAATGACTAATAAAAGAGGATGATCTCTGTCTGTCCCGTGGCAAGTTTCTTTTACAATTCATTGAACAGGGTTTGTTCAAGCTGAAATCTTCCTCTCCAATTTTGCTGACAATAAAACATAGTGACTAGGTTCTAAGCATGAATAACTGATCTGTAACAAGTTGAGACATAATTCACAAAGAAACTTAATGCAAAAACATTGCAATGATTCAAACAAAATTCTGGGTCTTTGAAAACCAAAAACATAACACGTCTGCCTACCAGTGTAGCTGTCCAAGTACTCGTGGTAAGTGCTGAACAATATGACAAATGTTCTCTCTCCAGCCCCATAATGAAATCCTTCATTTTACATGTTTTATCAGGAAAAGAAGACCTGTACAAATTGAAGTCATGAACAAAACAATGAGCAGTTTCTCTGCTTGGCAGTGTACTGGTACTGATTGTTCATCGCGGATTAATAACTGTTTTGCCTGAATAATGAGTGAACTGAAATGTATTAAGACTGATATAAAAGAAATTGCATGAAATAATTAACCAACACAGAAGGTCTCCCGTGACATTGTTTATGTTTATATGAAGGTCATGCTGTTAGAAGAGGTGGTAAGGCATGAGAGCAGGAAATGAATGTACACAGAAACTATTTCAATGTTGAAAATATCTAGACTGCATTTGGTAGATTAGCGTAGAAATTGGTGCTGGTTGATAATGAGAAATGAATGATTGAAGATCAGCAGTCAAATTCTCTTTTCCATTGAAATCAAATGAATGGAAACACATTTATTGGAAACAGCTGGTAGAAGAACTGAAGGTGTTAACAGATTCATGACCAGGATTGCTGACTGTAATTTCAACTTCAATAGCTTTTCAAAGCAGTGATATTTATTAGTATTTCCCAGCCCTTTCATTAGTAGATTGACTTGTTCAAGTTCTGTATCATTAGATTTTGTCCCCATATCCTGCAAGTTATCTGGATGGTTATCTGAATAGGAATGGTTTAGAGTGATATGGGCCAAGTCCAGCAAATGGGTCTAGATTAGGTTAAGATATCTGGTCGGCATGCACGTGTTGGATTCAAGGGTCTGTTTCCGTGCTGTACATCTCGATGACTCTAAGTTTGTTAGTAACACCAAGCTGCTGGTGAACACTTTTTCCATTAGTATCACAGGCCCCAACTGGGGCTAAATTTATCCCCCGCAATATATATCAAAGGGATTTCTTCCAGTTCATTCAATGCTTACTGAATTCCCTCATTGGCAAATATTTTCTTCCAAAATGATTGACTCTAAAAATGAAATCTGAAAGATTTTGAGATTCTAACTGTTCCAGCGCATGTGACCCTAAATTTAACTGATTCCTCAGATGGATTTTTAACAACAACGTATGGGCCCTGAGTCTGACCAAATGGTTGCCCAAAACCTGAAAAATACTTAATGGGACAGTCTCAGCAAGATTCCCAAGGACTGCCTCCAGGATTGATGACTGGTGGGATGCAAGTGCTAAATTGAACGTATTGTAGACAGTGAGGAAGGTTATCAAAAATTACAAAGGGAACTCAATCAATTGGGCCAATGGGTCAAGGAGTGGCAGATGGAGTTTAATTTTGGTAAATGCAAGGTATTGCATTTTTGCAACTTGGAGATAGTGAGGACTGCAGATGCTGGAAAATGAGAGTTGTGGAGCTGGGGAAAACACAGCAGGTCAAGCAGCATCAGAGGAGCAGGGGTACAGGCCTGGACTGATGAAAGGTTCAGACATGAATAGTCCACTCCCCAGCTCCTCTGATGCTGCTTGATCTGCTGTGCTTTTTCCAGCTCCACACTTTATCGACAATGCATTTTTGCAAGAAGAACAATGGAAGGACTTACACCATTAATTGTAGGGCCCTGGGGAGTGTTGTAGAACAGAGACACCTAGAGGTTCAAGAACATAGTTCACTGAAAGTTGCATCACAGGTAGACAGAGTGGTAAAGAATTTGGCACACTTGCCTTCATTGGTCAGACCATTGAGTTTAGGACTTGGGATGTCATGTTGCGGTGGTACAGGATGTTGGTTAGGCCATTTTGGAGTACTGACCACAGCTCTGTTTGCCCTGTTATTAGAATGATATTATTAAATTGGAGAGGGTGCAGAAAGGATTTACAATGATGTTACTGGGACTGGAGGGTTTAAGTTATAAGGAGAGGCTGGATAAGCTGGGACTTTTTTCACTGGAGTGTAGGAGTTTGAGGGATGAGGGTTGAGGTTGAGGTTGCCGTGCCCCAAACCCAGGCAAAACAAGTAAAAAAAGTTACACGCATCTTACAACAAGAACATTAAAAGTGGGCATTCAACCCGTCCCATCCATACTTCGACCCTAAGCAATCCTGGTAAATCAAAAAGTTATGCAACCCCCCTTGCCACCCTGAACGATCCCCCACGGCCCCACTCCCCCCCACCCCCATCCTGTAATAAGAGAGAAAAACAAAAAGGAAATGATAGAAAAACAAAAGATAATGAGAGAGAAGAGAGAGAGAAAGAGAAAAAAAAGGGACCCCAACATATTAAAAAAACCTCCAAAACCAGGCAAACTGAGAAAACAAAGTGAACACCATTGTCCATATTATTTGAGCCAACCAGTCTATTTTAAGATGTCCAGGAAGTCCTTTGCCTTTTCCAGTGAGTCCGATCCTGGCCTGAGTTCCGCGATCCGGTGGGCGCAGTTTTGGGGGAGGCAGGGGTGTCTGTTGCTGCAGGGGAGTATCCTGCTGGTTGCAATCCTCGTGGTCCTCTTCCCTTAGTCATTTTCCTTACTCACTTAAACTGACATACAGCAATTCTGGAGATCAAAAACTACCGATTTTTACCACAATGGGTAAGAAAGGGAGGGTGAATGCATCACTTTGTCTGGGTTCAGGTGCAGAGCTCAGCAGGGCACACCTACTGGATTGCCATCATCTTGGATCTCCCAAATGTTAAGTTTTAAATTCTTTCAGTACACTCTGTGCCTCTCTACATCTGTGCCAGCTTATAGTCTCTCTTAAAGCTACAGAACACATCTACACCTTCATAACATCTCCCCCCTTAAGAAAAAAATGAACCATCATAATGAAAAGATGACTTCATTTTCTTCCTCCATTTCTTAATCGCATTATCATGACATACATATGACTTTAATCTACGTTCATATTAACTTTTTCCCATATATATATAACATTGAAAAGATAACGATCTTATGTATACTAAATAAATTAAGTAGGTGATCACGCAAATGCAATTACATTCTTATGACCCACAACATGTATGATTTGTAAATTAAAAGTTTGTAACATAGGACTCCAATGAAATGGCCTCATATTCTTGTCATTAAAGTGTTCCAAGACTGTAAGTGGATTCTGATCCGTGTACATAACCGTTTCTGACACATTGTTCATGAAGTATTCACTAAAATGTTGTAAGGCCAGTACCAAACTCAATAGTTCTTTTTCGATTGTGGATTATTTTCTCTGGTGGATGTTGATCTCCTTCGAAAAGTAACCAACTGGAAGTTCAACGCCATTATCACCTTCCTGTATCAGTACAGCTCCAACTCCAATGTCACTAGTATCAACTACGACTTTAAAAGGTTTCGAAAGGTTTGGTGTAGCTAAAACTGGTGCAGTGGTTAATATTGCTTTCAAATGGTCAAATGTCTCCTGGCATTGTTCTGTCCACTGAAACCTTGTGTTCTTCTTCAGCAAATCAGCTAACAGTACCACTACACTGCTGAAGTTTGGAACAAACTTCCGATAGAATCCACTTAGTCCCAAAAATTGAAGCACCCCTTTCTTCAAGGTTGGTCATAGAAATTTGTCAATAGCCTTTGTCTTTACTTTCCGTGGGGTCAACCTTCCATGACCAATGTTATGTCCCAAAAACATCATCTCTGCTTTTGCAAATTCAGTTTTATTTAAGTTTATCACCAGTTTTGCTTCTCGTAGTCATTCAAAGAGCTCTGCCAACTGTACCAAGTGATCTTTCCAGGGCTTATTAAAGATCATTAGATTGTCCAATTAGACTGCACACTTTGTTAACCCAGCCACAACTCTGTTCAGGAGTCTTTGAAATGTGTGGGTGTGTTCTTCATTCCAAAGGGCATCACTTTGAATTGATATCGTCCATTTTATAACTGGCTGCAGCTTACCTATCATTTGGCACGTATGACACATATGGCAAAAGATAACCACATCCTTGTGAATTCCAAGCCAACAAAAATGTTTTTGTACCTTAGCCTGAGTCTTTCATACCCTTAGGTGACCTCCTACAGGTAGTTCATGTGCTACCCATAACACTTCCTGTCTGTATGCTACCGGCAACAAAATCTGGTTCACTTTGGCCCATTTCTCCTCTGCACTAACCTGCCATGGTCTCCACTTCTGACTTAGGATTCTATCTTTCAGGTGATAACCCTCCTGAATATTCTCTGCCTCCTTTTCGGAGTACACATCCACATATATAGATTAGATTACATTACAGTGTGGAAACAGGCCCTTCGGCCCAACAAGTCCACAGCGACCCGCCGAAGCGAAACCCACCCATACCCCTACATTTACCCCTTACCTAACACTACGGTCAATTTAGCATGGCCAATTCACCTGACCCTGCACATCTTTGGACTGTGGGAGGAAACCGGAGCACCCGGAGGAAACCCACGCAGACACGGGGAGAACGTGCAAACTCCACACAGTCAGTCGCCTGAGGCGGGAATTGAACCCGGGTCTCAGGCGCTGTGAGGCAGCAGTGCTAACCACTGTGCCACCGTGCCGCCCATATATCTTTCATCATCTTGTCTTTGTGTTGCAAAGTCCATAAGCCCTTCAAGACTCATCATTTCTGTCTGGCCCCCTGCAGGTTTTTCCTGCACAGAAAATGTGTTGCTGGAAAAGCGCAGCAGGTCAGGCAGCATCCAGGGAACAGGAGAATGGACGTTTCGGGCATAAGCCCTTCTTCAGGAATGCCTAACCCTAACCCTATCGCAGGTTTTTCCTGCACCATAACATCAAAAAGGATGTCCGCTAACTGAACCTCAACTCCTTCATCTTTCTCTTTAGTTTTTGCTTCGTGCTGTGACTTATGATAGTGGGATCTGGTTACTACACAGTCTGGGAAAATACAAGGATATTTTTTTTTAACTTCTCAGTTTCTTGATCTTCCTTGGACTTCTCCACAACAAGGGATGTCAAGCCCACCTTGGACCCTGCTAAATCATTCCCAAGAAAAAAACTGGATTCCAGGAACTGACACTCTGTCAATCACTCCCACGTTTTGCCTGGATCTGGGGCACAGCTTCATGGAAGTGTTCGTGGGTTGTATGAGTGCCCACTATGGACAAGGGAGAAAGTCCCTTCTTATTTATGTTACATATTGGTTCATTATTGAAGTTTTGATTTGGTAGTTTGGTAGTTGTATTTTCAAGTTTTTACAAGCTGTTTACTGTTTTCACTCGGCACGCTATGAGTGGGCTTCTTCCTCCTGGGGAGTCGTGGACTGTTTTGGATGCCTATGGCTAACCGTTTGTTTAAATGGTGCACCTGGTTGTTAAGGGGAGACATTCACTGATTAAGAGAAAAAAGATACTTTCAAGTCTTAGAAAAGAAAAGGTCAATGTAGCCTTTCTGCAAGAAACACATCTAACTAATCAGGAGCACTTAAAGTTACAGCAGGGAGGGTTCGGCTGAGTGTTTTTCTCATCCTTTAATTCTAAAAGCAGAGGGGTTGCTATACTCATCCAGAAGTATCTCCTATTTCAGCTGTTAGACCAAAATAAGACAAATATGGGCGGTTTATGATTCTAAAAACTTTCATACATGGAGAGGAGTATAGAATCTTGAATGCATATTGCCCCCCCAGCACACCCCCTCAAATCTTTAACGGATGTACTTTCCATGTGGATGGCCCTTGGGCCGCATCATATAATTATAGGGGGAGACTTTAACCAACTTATGGACCCTGAAGTGGACAGGATCCCTAGGGCTCTTGGGGAATATCCCTGCAATCCAGGCAGCTGGTGGGCCTGAACAGGGAGCTGGGGCTGGTGGATGTGTGGTGATGTCTTCACTCTGAGGGTAGGCATTTCTCCATTTTTTTAACCCACAAATGTGCTATACTAGGATTGACATATTTTTTGCCCCATTGGCATTTTTGAATTCAGTGCTGTCCTGTAGAGTTGGGAACATAGCCATTTCTGATCATGCTGCAGTGTACATGGAGGTTAAGGCCGATGGTGATGGGATAGGCTCGCAGCATTGGCGCATTAATTCTTTCCTCCTGAAGGATAGCAAGTTTATTGAGTATTTTTTGCTGGAATTTAAAATTCTTTGGGACATTAATTTGGGTACGGCCAGTAATCCATTTGTTCTCTGGGAGACTGCCAAGGCCTGTGCAAGGAATTTGATTATTTCTTACTCAGAGACCTGGAAGCGACAAAGGGGAGAGCAGCAGCATATGCTTGAGGCCTGGCTGAATACAGCTGAGACAGCCTTCTTTGACAGACTGCAACCAAGTTGCAGCGGATTACTGCCCTCAGGGCTACTCTGAATGCTGCGCTCACCCAGACAGCAAAGAGGCAAATTTCCTTTGCATAACAGAGGTTATTCAAGTGTGGTGATGAACTTGGTAGATATCTAGCGTACCTGGCCAGAAAGAAGAGTGCCCGCCCAATCTATCACATCCATTAGAGATTGTGCTGGTACTCTCACTGTGATCCCAAAAAGATTAATGCAGCATTCAGGAAGTTCTACTCTGAGTTGTACCAGTCAGAGGGCTGTGAGGACAGATTGGTGAAGATGGATTCCTTTTTTAAGACCCTGGACCTCCCAGGTTAACTTCAAAGCAGGTTCTCTTTTGAATGCCTCTCTGACAATTCAAGAGATATAAGTGGTGGTGAGGCAGCTCCAGAGAGGTAAAGCACCTGGCCCAGATGGTTTAACTATGAGTTTTATAAAGAGTTTATAAACATGCTAGCTGGGCCAATGTTGGATATATACAATTATTCGTACAGTCAGGACTGCCTCCCATTGTCTCCGAGAGAAGCAAATATTTCTCGTATTCCCAAGAGATGGAAAGCCCCAGAGGATTATACTTAGTACAGGCCCATATCGTTATTAAACGTGGATTTTAAAATTTTGTCAAAAATGCTGGTGTTGGAGAGGGTTTTGCCCATCATCATAAAGAAGGCTCAGACAGGTTTTATTAGGGGTCGCAGGTCCTCTAATAATATCAGAAGACTGTTAAACATGGTTCAGGTGTGCCAGCAAGGGTCAATTCCGGGCTTGGTAGTCTCCCTGGATGCAGAGAAAGCTTTTGATCGGGTGGAGTGGCCGTACCTCTTTTATGTCCTGGCATGGTTTGATCTTGGAGAGTCTTTGTCAGGTGGGTGGCAGTGTTATATAGTGACCCTAAAGCGGTGGTTCTCACTAATGGTATATGGTCTGCTAATTTTAGTATTGGTAGAAACAGTCGACAAAGGTGCCCCCTTTCACCATTACTATCTATATTGGTGATTGAGTTACTGGCAGAGGCCATCTGGAGGGACCCCAATATAATTGCCTTAGATGTAGGATCAGGAGGGCATAAGATCACCCTTTATGCAGGTGATGTTCTTCTCTTTCTAACTGACCTGATTATATCTGTGCCCATTCAATACAAGTGATTAATCTATTTGGTTCTTTCTTGGGGTGTAAGATCAATTTTATGAAGTCAGAAGCCATGTCTGTGGGGGGGTCTTATTAGAGTACCCGATCTTGGGGGTGGAATCCGATTCCCTTTCAGGTGGTCATAGGGAGGATCTTCCTGTATTTAGGCATTTTTATCACCCCAGCCTTCGATCTAATATATAAAGCTAACTTTGTGCACTTGCTCATGAAGATAAGGCAAGACCTTCGCGCTGGGAGGATCTTCTGATATCCTGGTTGACTAGAATAGCTCTGGTCAAAATAAATGTTCTTCTTTGTGTATTATATCCCATGTGAATGCCCCTTTTGATGCTGCCTGGGCAAGTGCTACAGATGCTTAACAGTTGGCTTGGTTCTTCCATCTAGCGTCAGAGGCGCCCTCTTATTAAGTTTGCCAAATTGCAGCTTCCTGAGGGAATGGAATGTGTGGATTTCTCAGATTTTAAGAAATATCAATTAAGTTCCCTATTATCCTATGTAGCTGATTGAGCTTGCCAGGACCTGCGGTCAATCTGGCTAGACATTGAGACCTCCCAAGCAAAATGCCCCATCATTAATCTGGTGTTTATGGACAAGATGAGGACAGTTATGGACCATTGCAGAAATCTGATTGTGCTTAACACGGTTAAAGCATGGAGAGTGATGCAACAAGGTGGGGACAATTACAAAAAAAAAATTCCCCTTTACTCCCATGGAAGGAATATTAGGATTCCGGAGAGATTGATGGATTCTGGCTTTAGGCTCTGGGAGTCTAGAGGAGTCTCCTGTTTGGGAGATTTATTTGACGGGGAGGTCATGATGTCTTTTGAGTAGCTGAGCCAGAAGTATGAACTATCTAGGAGGGACCTCTTTTGTTACTTTCAAGTTAAGGACTTTATTATAGAAAAAGACTACATTAATGGGTAGTCGCTATAAGTCAGATGCGGAGAGGAGAGTGCTTCAGTCCACCGGTACTCTCTCAGTCAGCACCCTCTATCATTTATTAGGAGGTAGTGTCTTGAAGGACATTGAGCAGCTGTGCGGAATCTGGAGTGAGGAATTGGGGGTGAAAATCTCATCAGATGCATGGGAGAATATTTTGGAGAATGTAAGGAAGGTTTTGATTTGCAATAGGACGTAGGCTCTGCAACTGAAGGTACTCCACAGGGTTTATTTCGCACCGGAGCGGCTTGGGAAATTTAAGACAGGAGCATCCCCAATGTGCCCCAAATGTAAAACAGATATTGGTTCTCTTACTCATCATGCCACAAGCTGCATCGGTATTGGGGCGCTATAGCAAGTGTTTTGGAAGGAACCTTTGGAGCCGAGATCAAGGTATATCCAATGTCCCTCCTTTTGGGTTTGCCGAATCTCCCCTCTTTCAGCACACATGGGAAGAAACTGTTTAATATTCTTTCATTTTATGGGAGGAAGAACATTCTGATGAGCTAGGTGTTGGAAAATCCCCCAGGACTCTCAGGGTGGTATAGATTAGTTATGGAGCACATCCTCCTGGATTTCCTCATGAGTATGGTGTACCAGAAAACTAAACTTTTTTATAGGACATGGCAGCCCTTTTTGAACTATATAGACGCAGACTTGTCAGCTATATTGGTCAGGGCCTTTGTGTAGTCATGAAGGCTGTGTCTGGCAGGCCGGGGCCCCTGAGAGAAAGAATTCTGAACAAATACAGGTATGCTAACTGATGCTACTGGTAATGGGGAGCTTTGATGGGATTGTGCTGAGTGTTGTAACTTAACTTAATTTAATTTGCCTTGGTTCAAGTTGGTTTAATTTAGTGTCTTTTTTTGATTAAGTTATTTATTGAATTGTAACTTGCTTAGGTTTTCTTTTCTCTTTATTCTTTTCTTTCTTCTCAATTGTTTGTGGAGTAGGGTAGTAGTTTGTTTACTGTTATAGTTGTTATATTATAAGATTGTTATACAATTTTGTAGTAATTATATAATTTTGTAAAAAAATTCAAAATCTTTTTCTCAATAAAAATATTTACAAAAAAAAGTAACATTTGATTATGAAACCATTAGTGCAGATGAGTTGTCATGATACAAAAACAAATTCAAATTTGGCCAATCAGTTTAAATTATGCCCCAGATACCAAAACTCATCAAATTTGAATTTAGTATTTTGACAATATCAAAACCAATGAAATGATCCGATGTTTTGGGGTATAAAACTGAACATTTTGAATAGTTAGGGGGAGAACAGCCAAGAACACCAAATATAGACTGCTAGCCAAGGTACATGTCCGTAAGAAATTTGTGCAGCAGAACATTAAAGCCAAGTTAGAGAAAAATCCACAGAGGAAAATCTGCAAAGGAGAATTGACAAAGCTGACTTGTTTTGAAAGATGATTTTTTTTGTAAATCTTAATCAGGGTTTTTAATTGGATCAGTATTGTAGAGTGGGAGGTAAAAGATATGTTTAAGAGAAAGGAGTTGTAAATAGTTGTCTTTGTTTTCTTCTGGAATCAAAGAATAAAATCGTTTATTTTTACTTCAAATAGTGACCTCTGGGATAATTCTTTGTCTCTCGAAATTTAACAGGTTACAGTGTAAGGTGAGCTTTTCTGTGGTGTTGGGTTTAAATTAGCGGAGGGGTTTATCCTATGTCGTAACATTAGGAAATGATATTGGGGAATTTGATGGGATTCAAACCCAGTAAGTCCCCAGGCTTGATGTCCTGCATCACAGAGTACTTAAGAAAGTGGCCCTACAAATAGCATTGCTGATCATTTTCCAACATTCTGTAAACTCTGGAAGAGTTCCAATGGACTGGAGAGTAACTAATGTAACTCCACACTTTAAAAAAGAGGAAGAGAGAAAATGGGGAATTATAGGCCGGTTAGCCTGACATTGGTGCTGGGGAAAATGCTGAAGGCAATCATAAAGGATATAATAACTGAGCACTTGGAAAGTGGTGACAGAATCGATCCTAGTCAACATGGATTCACGAACGGGAAATCATACTTGACAAATCTGAAGGAATTTTTTGAGGATGTGACCAGTAGAGTAGACAATGGTAAATCAGTAGATGTTGTGTATCTGGACTTTCAAAAGGCTTTTGACAAGGTTCCACACAAGAGATTAGTAAGGAAAATTAAAGCTCACGGTATAGCAGGTAATGTATTGACATGGATAGATAACTAGGTAAAAACAATGACTGCAGATACTGGAAACCAGATTCTGGATTAGTGGTGCTGGAAGAGCACAGCAGTTCAGGCAGCATCCAAGGAGCAGCGAAATCAACGTTTCGGGCAAAAGCCCTTCATCAGGAATAAAAGATAACTGATTGGCAGACAGGAATTAGAGAGTTGGAATAAATGGGTCCTTGTCAGGTGGCAGGCAGTGATGAGTTGGGTGCTGCAGGGTTCAGTGTTGGGACCTCAGCTGTTCACAATATACATTAACAATTTGGACAAAGGAATTGAATATAACATCTCCAAATTTGCAGATGACACTAAGCTGGGTGGCAGGGTGTGCTGTGAGGAGGATGCTAAAAGGCTGCAGGGTGACTTGGACAGACTGGCTGAATGGGCAACTACTTGGAAAATGCAATACAATGTGGATAAATGCGAGGTTATCCACTTTGGTGGCAAAAACAGGAAAACAAATTATTATTTGAATGGTGGCAGTTCAGAAAAAGGTGAGGTGCAACGAGACCGGCGTGTCACGGTGGAATAGTCACTGAAGGTTGGCATGCAGGTGCAGCAGGTGATGAGGAAAGCTAATGACATGCTGGCCTTCATAGCAAGAGGATTTGAGTATCAGAGTAAGGATGGCTTGTTGCAGTTATACAGGGCCTTGGTGAGGCCACACCTTGACTATTGTGTGCAGTTTCCTAGTCTGAAGAAGGACATTCTTGTTATTTATGGAATCCAGTGAGGGTTCACCAGACTGATTACCAGGATTACAGGACTGACAGATGAGGAAAGATTGGATCAAATGGGCTTGCATTCTCTGGAATTTAGAAAAATGGGGTGGGGTGGGGGGGGAGAATCACGTAAAAACACACAAAATCCTGATGGGACTGGACAGGTTAGATACGGGAAAAGTGTTTCCGATGTTGGGAAGTCCAGAACTAGGGATCACAGTTTAAGAATAAGGAAGAGGTAAGTCATTCAGGACTGAGATGATGAAGAAGTTCTTCACTCAGAGAGTTGTAAACCTGTGGAATTCTCTCCCACAGGAAGCTATTAGGTGCAGTTCTTAGATAAATTCAAGAGAGAGCTAGATGTGACCTTTGTGATTAAAGGGGTCAAGAGGTATGGGGAGAGGGTGGTAATGGGATTCTAGATTGCATGATCAGCCATGATCATTTTGAATTGCAGTACAGGTTTGGAGACCTGAATAACCCACTCCTGCACCTATTTTCTATGTTTCTATAAGGGACTAGTTTAGTTTGGGAAACCTGGTCGGCATACACAAGTTGGACCAAAGGGTCTGTTTTTGTGCTGTATGGCTCTATGACTCTATGAATGGCAGTCAGCAGCACTGTAATGTGAATAAGGTGGGAGTTGCTGTAGCAGCTCAGGAAACATGAGTGTATTTCAAATGGGGAGAGGGTATTTTAATTCAATATTTTAGAATGTCATACCAAATGGACACCCACTTTTTTGCACCCTCCCCCCTTTCTCCTCTCAGCCTGCCAATCCAAACTTGACAAGATACTGTTCTTTAATTTAGACCTTAGCCATTCCAGTAATATGGATAATGTTGGATCAGCTGCCTGTTGTGCATCTCTCCAAATGTTAAATTGTGAGGTGGCTGGTGGCTGTATAGGTGTCACTCCTTTTACATTATCATCAAAATCAAAATATGGTGTGAAAGTACATTTGTGGCACTTTGTATACGATGGCTAGCTGGAATTAGTTCATTATTTACAATGCTCAATTGAATTTTCTCAGAGAACTATGTATACAGGAGAAATAAAAACATGCCCATCACTCTGTGTCTAATAATTAGGTTTTTAATATCTTAGGAGTAATGGTAGGAGTACAAATGATTATTCAATATTACTTTGAGCTGTCATCAGTATATTCACAGTTTTCTCGTTTCATTTTCTCCCGTAATAAATGAAAACACATCACTTGACCTCAATGTCGTGCTCCATTTCAGTTCGTTTCAAGCTAGTCAATGCATTTTCCGCTCTTGCTTTCGATTTGAGATGTGGTATTGTAGATGGTGTCTCAAAGTATGTTCCAATTTGCTTCTGCAATCTGTATTGGGAATGCCAGAGACAATTTGAAGTTAATTGCAGAAGTAGTTGCCTGCGTACACAATATGGCTAATGTTGATACAAAGTGGCCACTTCTTCTTTGAGTGACAAAACTTTGAGAGTTCTATCTTGACCACAGTGCACATCAGTGCATCACAGTTAACAATGACCAGAGTCACATCAGGTGATGGTCAGATCCAGCTAGCGTCAATGCTCTGCTCTTGGTTGTCTCAGGAGGTCTTGTGGAATGGTTTGTTCTGGAAGAAGTTGGATACACAAAGCTCATGGTTGCAGCAAACTTGAAGGAGTCCCCGTCCATTCTCATTGATCTTTCCCACGTGATCATGTCTGAGGCAAGACATCCTCCCTCATGGGCAAAGTCCACTCTTCATTGAAGTCTACTAACATGTAACAATATTCTAAATTGCCTGCTTCTCTGTTGTAAAAGAAAATGTAATATAGTTTGTCTCTTTTTAAATAGAGAGTCTTAATGACCTTTCTTAATACAAAAATGAATGCAAACAACTAGATGTTGCAAAAATCTCAAATGACAAACTGATTTAATGTAGACTTGTGAAAGATCAGTGCAACAATCATCTTCACAGCCACTGGCAACAATGTTCTTCCTCTGCACTGGAGTTGTAGTTTAGCTTCTGAAGTGAATATTCAGTCTCAAGACCTCACTAAAATTTCAAAAGGAGCCATATCAAATTCAAAACGTTAACTTTCTCACTATACTGGTGATCATGATGTGGAGGTACCAGTTTTGGACTGGGGTGGACAAAGTCAAAAATCACACAACACCAGGTTATAATTCAACAGGTATATTTGAAAGCAGTAGCTTTCGGAGCGCTGCTCCTTCATCGGGTAGCTACGAAACAACACTGCTCTGACAGCTTGTACTTCCAAATAAATCTGTTGAACTATAACCTGATATTGTGTGATTTTTAACTTTGTCCACTTGTGATGCCAGACCTGCTGGGTTTCTCCAGCACTTTCTATTTTCCGAGTTTACTTATGCACAACCATAGATCATTTGTGACTGAAGTTCAGATAGGAACACTATTCTTTAGGCCTCAGGCTGTGAGTGGTCCTCACATCCTCCTCCTCCCTTTTCTTGCTACTTACCCTGCTTTGTGTGATCTCTGTGCATTCCCCAATTTGAACAGGAACAGCCATTACAGTATAATGAAAATGGACAAGATCACAAGATGGTGATATATAGCAAGATGTAACAGTGATATTATTAAATAGATGTACTACAGAGACCAGTGTTGTGTACAGTGGTGAAAATAAAAGAGTTTGCAGAAACCTACTAGAGACAGATAGCAATTAACTCATAGGTAAGGGAGAAATCCTTAGTGTTTCATGCTGCCAGAAAAGACTGTGAGAGCCTAAGGTGTTGTATTCTTTGGCTGTAAGTGACTTACGGGTTCTTTAAGGTGTGATCAAAATGAATAATAGAAGACACATGTGCTTTGATATGAAGAACATTTATCATCTTAATCTAATTTAGATACATGCAAATGAATGAGTGAACCAATTAGTTTAAACTATTTTAGACATGTTCAACAGGCGAATCTCACTGCCTTCTGCCCATCAGGATCTCCTTGGCAATAGCTGGCACTTGGAGTTCTTTCTCAGTTTCCATAGCACCGGTCCCACAATGCCCCAGTCCGATAGCGAAAGTCCTTGGCCTTGGTCTCCCTAATCTCAATCCAATGGTGAAAGTTCCCCTCGGTGAAAACTCTCAAGAGCTTGGAAAAGGCCCCAGTATGAGTCGTACTCTAAATATGAGATTACATGCTGTTTGGAGGGGAAAGTGAGGACTGCAGATGCTGGAGATCAGAGCTGAAAATGTGTTGCTGGAAAAGCGGAAAAGCGCAGCAGGTCAGGCAGCATCCAAGGAGCAGGCGAATCGACGTTTCGGGCATGAGCCTCATTCCTGAAAAAGGGCTCATGCCCGAAACGTCGATTCTCCTGCACCGCATTACATGCTGTTTTGCTATTTTGAGTAATTTCCCAAGGATTTCTTGTGCTTGGTAGTCACAAACAAATCCAAGTGGTGCTGCATGGCAGCCTGTTTCCAAATCAATGCAAGGTCATTGCCAGCAAAAGAGACTGCCTTCTTACTAAGTCCATTTTTCATGTATTTTCCTTCAAATGTTTGTTGCAATGTGCAATTAACTGTGAACCCTTACCAATCTGGTTTGTAGACAACATTATTCAGCCTAACACTACAGATTGACGTTTCAGGTCAGAGCCCTTCATCAAGATTAAGGACTTTCCTGATGAAGGGCTCCAGCCCGATACATCAATTTTCCTGCTCCTCGGATGTTGCCTGACCTGTTGTGCTTTTCCAGCAACATACTCTCAACTCTGACCTCCAGCATCTGCAGACCTCACTGTCTCCTAACACTACAGATGTCAACTTCTCCAAAGTACAGTCTGAGTGCTAAACCACGAAGAGAGATTGAACCAGCTGTTACTGCACCATATCTGGTTATAACTGGCTTATATAGAAGCTTTGAAATCAATTTGAAAAATCCTTTATCTTCTACTACACCGCTCTGTACATTTTTTCAGCTTGAAGAAAAATAAGATGCGCTGAACACTTGTCAAATCATTGCAACATCCAGAAATATGAATTTCCGACAATGGTTAAGCTGCAAATGGTCTCTAAGTAGACTCCTTTATATACCATAAGTGAGAGGAATTTTTCCAGACACTAAGAGAAAGTATGATCTGGAAACAAATTAGTGTTGCATGCTGATTGATGCTAAAAATAAGGACAAAGGAATTTCAGTCAAGATTAGAGTGGTGTTGGAAAAGCAGAGCAGGTCAGGCAGCATCCGAGGAGCAGGAAAATCGACGTTTCGAACAAAAGCCCTTCATCAGGAATGAGGCTGGGAGCCTCGGGGGTGGAGAGATAAATGGGAGGGGGTGGGGCTGGAGAGAAGGTTGCTGAGATGCAGGTGGGAGTAAAGGTGATGGGTTGGAGAGGAGGGTGGAGTGGATAGGTGGGAAGGAAGCTTGACAGATTGGACAGGTCATGAGAACGATGCTGAGCTGTAAGTTTGGAACTGGGGTAAGGTGGGGGTAGGAGAAATGAGGAAACTGGTGAAGTCCACATTGATGCCATAGGGTTGGAGGGTCCCGAAGCAGAAGATGAGGCGCTCTTCCTTCAGGCGTTGGGTAGTTAGGGAGTAGCGATGGAGGAGACCCAGGACCTGCATGTCTTTGGTGGTGGGATGGGGAGTTGAAGTGTTCGGCCATGGGGCGTTGGGGTTGGTTGGTGCGGGTGCCACGGAGATGTTCTCTGGAGCGTTCTGCGAGAAGGCATCCTGTATCCCCAATGTAGAGAAGACAGCATCAGGAGCAATGGATACAGTAAATGACATGTGGAAGTGCAGATGAAACTTTGATGGATGTGGAAGGCTCCTTTGGGGCCTTGGATGGAGGTGACGGGAGGAGGTGTGGATGCAGGTTTTGCAATTCCCTTGATGGCAGGGCATGTGCCAGGAGGGGAGGGTTGGTTGTTAGGGGATGTGGACCTGACCAGGTAGTCACAGAGAGAACGGTCTTTGTGGAAACCGGAAAGGGGTGGGGAGGGAAATATATCCCTGGTGGTACGGTCAGTTTTTCAGCTGGTGGAAATGTCGGCGGATAGTGCGATTTATGCATAGGAAGACCGTTGCCACCACGACTTCCTGGTCAAGTCCACACCTACTAACAACCCACCCTCCCGTCCTGGCACCTTCCCCTGCATACTCCCCCCCTCACCTCCATCCAAGGCCCCAAAAGAGCCTTCCACACCCATCAAAGTTTCACCTGCACATCCACCAATGTCATTTACTGTATCCGTTGCTCCTGATGCGGTCTCCTCTTCATTACGGAGACCGGATGCCTTCTCACAGAGCGCTTCAGAGAACATCTCCATGACACCCGCACCAATTAACCGCACCGTCCCATGGCCAAACATTTCAACTACCCCTCCCAATCTGCCGAGGACATGTAGGTCCTGGGCCTCCTCCACTGCCACTCCCTCACCACCAACGCATGTAGGAAGAGCACCTCATCTTCTGCCTCAGGATCCTTCAACCCCATGGCATCAATGTGGTCTTCACCTGTTTCCTCATTTCCCCTCCCCCCACCTTATCCCAGTTCCAACCTGCCAGCTCAGCACCGCCCTCATGACCTGCCTCAGCTGTCAATCTCCCCTCCTACCTATCCGCTTCACCCTCCTCTCCAACCTATCACCTTTACACCCACCTCCATCCTTTAGGGGCGGCACAGTGGCTCATTGGTTAGCATTGTTCCTCACAGCACCAGGGTCCCAGGTTCGATTCCAGGCTCAGGCGACTGTCTGTGTGGAGTTTGCACATTCTCCCCATGTCTGCATGGGTTTCCACTGGCTGCTCTGGTTTCCTCCCATAGTCCAAAGATGTGCAGGTCAGGTGAATTGGTCATGCTAAATTTCCCACAGTGTTAGGTGCATTTGTCAGAGGGAAATGAGTCTGGGTGGGTTACTCTTCGAAGGGTCAGTGTGGACTTGGTGGGCCGAAGGGCCTGCTTCCACACTATAGGGAATCGAATCTAATCTAATCGATTGCACTCTCAGTTACCTTCTCCCCAGCCCCACCCCCTTCAATTTATCTCTCCGCCCCAAGGCTCCTAGCCTCATTCTTGATGAAGGGCTTTTGCCCAAAACATTGATTTTCCTGATCCTCGGATGCTGCTTGACCTGCTGTGCTTTTCCAACACCATTCTAATCTTGACTCTGATCTCTAGCATCTGCAGTAGCCATTTCCACCAAAGGAATTTCAATCAGCTGGAAAACCAAAAATCTCAAAAGAACAACTGTTCAACTATCAGTGTCGTTGGTAACCTTTACTGCAACAGTCATAGTTGCAATCCATTCTTTAGGAATAAATCAGAGACTGATGTGGGTATCTTTTCTTTCAACTTTTACTTTTTGAGTCATAGAGTCATAGAGATGTACAGCATGGAAATAGACATTTCGGTCCAATCCGTCCAGGCTGACCAGATATCTAGTCCCACCTGCCAGCACCCGGCCCAAATCCCTCCAAACCTTTCCTATTCATATACCCATCCAAATGCCTATCAAATGTTGCAATTGTACCAGCCTCCACCACATCCTCTGGCAGCTCATTCCATACACATACCATCCTCCATGTGAAAAAGTTGCCCCTTATGTCCCTTTTATATCTTTCACCTCTCACCCTAACCTATGCCCTCTAGTTCTGGACTCCCCCACCTCAGGGAAAAGACTTTTTCTATCTACCCTATCCATGCCCCTCATAATTTTGTAAACCTTTATAAGGTCGCCCCTCAGCCTCTGATGCTCCAGGGAAAACAGCCCCAGCCAGTTCAGCCTCTCCCTTTAGCTCAAATCCTCCAACCCATGCAACATCCTGGTAAATCTTTTCAAGTTTCACAACATCTTTCCGATAGGAAGGAGACCAGAATTGCACGCAATATTCCAACAGTGGCCTAACCAATGTCCTGTACAGCTGCAACATGACCTCCCAACTCCTGTACTCAATACTCAGAACAATAAAGGAAAGCATACCAAATGCCTTCTTCACTATCCTATCTATCTGCGACTCCACTTTCAAGGAGCTATGAACCTGCACTCCAAGGTCTCTTTGTTCAGCAACACTCCCTAGGACCTTACCATTAAGTTTATAAGTCCTGCTAGCAACCAGAAGCTTATGAGCATGCCTCATTAGTACCTAATCTCCCCATAGTGCATTTCATATTCTCCCACACACTGGACAGAAACTAGCTGGCAACAATTTTGATGTGAAAGTCCAGGTTTGTATCTGGTGACTTGAACTCACTGCATGCTTCATTATCCTATCTACCTGCGACTCCACTTTCAAGAAGCTATGAACCTACACTCCAAGGTCGCATTGTTCAGCAACACTCCCTAGGCCCTTACCATATAAGTCCTGCTAAGATTTGCATTCCCAGAATGCAGCACCTCGCACTTATCTGAATTAAACTCCACCTGCCACTTCTCAGCCCATTGGCCCATCTGATCAAGATCCTGTTGTAATCTGAGGTAACCTTCTTTGCTGTTCACTACACCTCCAATTTTGGAATGATCTGCAAATTTACTAACTCTACCTCTTATGCTCACATCCAATCTGTGAGTATATGTGTTACATTCTTGATTCTTCTCATGCTTGGTAATTAACAAATTCCTGAAAGGGCTGGTTAAATTAACTCCTTTTAAAGGATATGGCAGAATCTCAGCAAGCCCTGAACAATGGTGGGCAATAAGGAGATGATCTATAGAACTAGGCAACATGGTTGGCAAGGCTCATCTTCATGCAACGATCATTTTCCTACATTTTGTTCATATTTCTCAAATGGCATGGCAAGGTTCCTGCACGCAATGACTTCCTTGCTACTTATTATTGTATCTCAGATAGCTTGATAAAAGTCATGGGTTGTAATCTTCCTGAACTCACCATGCAAACTAGCCATTGGAAAAAGTTGACGTGGAAATTAAACTGGATTCTTGATAGGTTCAAATTGCCGCTTGCACCAAAAGATCTCGAGGTCCTCCTGGACAAGATGGGGCATAGACAGGATGTTGCCTTCCCCCAGGACCTGCAGTCTGAGCCAGGGCTGTGTTTGCCAGTGGGTTCAGTGAAGTCTCAGCCATCTAGAGCAATGTTTGGAACAATTTTGAAGAAGTTCAATGACCTTTTCCACTCTATCAGAGTAAGTGCCACTATCTGTTCTCTGATACCTGGCACTGACTCTATCTCCACCCCTCTACCCATCTTCCATACTCTACCACTCTCACTATTACCTGCAACAATTTCTTTCACTTACTGTCACCCATCCCAACACCACTAACCCTGCATGCCTTCCTCACAGTCTACTCACTCACATGGGACACTTCTCCACCTTCAAGAGTAACAGTTGTGACATCCATTTTTATTTTCCTTAATTTCTCTTATCTCGCATTCCAGGAGCAAACTGACCTTTAAGGAGAGAAACAGTCAAGATGGTTAGTGAGCTGCTTGATGTTCCACAGCTCACTCCTTAAACTGAGACCTTCCTGATTTTGACTGCCCCGAGTGGCTGGCTGATCATCTCCAAGCCCCTGGAATGGTATCAGAGGTTTCCCTTATCTTAAAGTGTCTAATCCTCTGAGCAAAGGCTATCTCCCTTGACTTGACAAAGACCACAACAATCACAACAAGCTTGCTGGATTTGTGTCTGCACTAAACAGTATGGTAAGATCAGCTCTGGCTGAAGGGGCAAAGAAAAAAAAAGACATGCAAGGCCAGGATGCTGTGCACATTCAGGTATGTTCAGAGTGGGGCTGAATGCTATGAGAACAAGTAAACAGCCAGAGGTGCAGCCTGGTCCAGTCCATGAGCTAGGTACGTGATCCTGAGTACAATGTCCTTGCGTCAACATTACAATGAGAGTTGCCTGAGAAGCATTGTTGAGGTACAGAAAGCACCTTGTAAGTGGATCGGAGAGTGCCAAGAGAGGTCGTAGAGGCTGGCACTTATTGGATGCCAATGCTGGTGAATGTAGGGTACATGCGTCATTGCTCAAGGAGTTTTACCTGAAATGCTGCTGGCTGGTGTCCAACATGGAGGTCATTCAGAGCAAGCAGTGAGCTGAAATCACCAACTATTGACTCTGTTTTCATTTGGAAATTTCTCAATGTCTAGTTTGCTTGACATGTTTGGTAAGATAGGAAGCTGAATATTAATAAGGCATTAAACGAGCAATAATCCTTATTAGTATGATAGCTAACTGCTGATTAGCAAGAAATTTATTTCACAGCAAATGCATAAAAGATGTAACGGGACACTCTTGATGTTGAGCTAGGCCTGGTCAGACTTCCTGCACGATTCTGCCATAATCTTCCCATTGGTCACACTACTCAGGTCCCTATGAGATACCACCCCATGGTTTAAATTCTAATTGTTTTGCTTACTGCACCAAAAGCTGACCATTAATGCTCAGTAGTTTGTTCTTTTAATATTTCTCTAGTCTACTGACATTGTTCTTGACTCATTTTAAAATCAACTCTTTGAATTCTCCTACATAAACTTGATTATTCTTTCTTCCCGGCCATGCCAAAGTACAGAATTTAATCAAATGGAGAAAAATGTTCTTTTTAACTGATCCCAATCTTCATTTTCACATGATCTTAAGCTTACTGTAAGAAACAAAGTAACAAGTGGTATTTTCCCTCCTTCAGTCAGAATTCTTGATTTATTTTTCTCATTGAAAATTGCCTAACCTCATTTCACTTTAATGTAGGGTAATTAACATTTCCCATTATGTTCACATGCTCTCTTCTGACACTGCACTCTCATCGGTCAAATAATTATGTTTCACTTGCAGTTATTTCCATTTTGCTATATTTCTTTTCCTAGGGGTGAATGGCTTGCCTACATTTGAAAAAATATTTTGGTTATTTTTAGGATGTGCAAAGCTAGAAAATATCATTTATAACGGCATTTTCCAGAAACATTTGCTTGACTGATGACCAAATCAGAACTCAATAATTATGCTGGGCTACTGTTAATCTTGAGATGTCAATATGGAATGCTCTTAATTTGTGAAAATAGCTGCAGAGGGTGTAATGCTGCGGATTAAAGGTGGCTAGAAGACATTTGGTAACGAAGCAGAGGAGGTATCAGAGAAAAACACAGTCTCGTGAAGGGGCCCAGTATGTTTTTGCAGGCAATGAGTGGCAAAATGTCCTCTTTAGGACAGAATAGCGCCCTCTAGTGGCTATATTGGTTGTGAAGGCAAAAAACAGTGAGAGTGCCCACACACATTCACCAGGTACTGTAGAAAGTGCACAGTCTGACATTAGACCTCGATAAATGTCACATGATCATTAAGAATAGAAAGAAACTATACAAAAGATGTGAAGTAAGCCATAGCAATTAATTGATACTTGTATTATGACACACCAGGTTCAAAAATATCTCCATTCATAAATCATTTCTGATTACAGAGGAACCTTGATTATCCGAAAAAGCTGGGCGGGCACTATTTTGTTTATTTAATTGATTCAATGCCTTTCCTCTGGGGCTCGGAGTTTTCTGTTAAGTCCGCTTCCCGTTCAGGAGTCAAGGCAGCAGCACATCGCGTGTGAACCCCCGCCCCCCC
>NC_057714.1:55935962-56106818 GCF_004010195.1 Chiloscyllium plagiosum
TCCAACACCGACCCTGTGCGCCTCCACCCCCTCTCCGGGGCAGCCAGACTGGACACCAACAACAAGACTGCTGCTGCTGTTGCCGCCTTTTGGGGGGTGAGTCTCCAAATAACACACAGACACACACAGTCCCACACAGACACACACACAAACAAACACAAACAAACACAGATACACACATTTTTTACTGCAACTTTTTGACAGGTTCCACTTTTGCCCTGAACGGGACAATGCTGGAGAGATTATCTAGGGAAGGGCGTTTAGGGTACACGCCTGTGTAGAATTGCAATGAAAGTGTGGAGGGAGAGAAAGAGGGTGTGTGGTCAGTCATTTGGAGATGGGCTCCCATCAATGTCTAGAACTGTTCTCGGCAGCATTTCAGTAACTTTTAATCATTGTAAACAAAAGACGCGATCAATGTTGGAAACACCTCTTTGATGTAATGTTTCTTATCGGGACCTCGAGATCTCCTTTGGATAATCCGATATTCAGATAATTGATATTCGGATAATTGAGGTTCCTCTTTGAAATGGGAGAATTACAAAAATAAAGTGACCTGCTTCTTTGGTTAGTGCAGCAGTCAGTCCATGTGCTCTCCATTGTGAAGTGGGACTGATAGCCTAATTAAACTGGGGTTGCATGTTGACCTACCCCACAGACATCTCCTGCATGTTATTAGCAGAACTGTGGTTTGAGGTCTGAGTGCTGTGGTGGTTTTCATTACCACTGCCGGAGCAGTATTGATGGTGGATGTTGTTCTATTAGATGGTGAAAACAGTGACAACATCCTCACTGAAGATGAATCCTTGACAGTGATATTATCTCTGGAGCTCACTCTGATACACTAGACCTTGTTCATCCAGTATGTTGGTGCTATTGTTGTGCTCTTATTTCTAACTTTTGATAACGTCCCTAATAAGAGGTTAGTAGGAAAGGGTTAAACATTGAACAGAGGTTAATATATTAACATGGATCAGGATGTGGTTGACAAGCAAGAAATAAAGAGTGGGAATAAATGGGTCTTTTTCCAAATGGCAGTCAGTGGGGGTACCACAAGGATCTGTGTTTGGGCCTCAGTTATTCACGATATACACAAATGACATGAATGAGGGAACTTTTATAATAAAAGCAAAATACTATGTACACTGGAAATCTAAAACAAATGCAGGAAATGCAAAAGAAACTCAACAGATTGAGCAGCATCTGACGAGAGAAAGCACAGTCTCTTTAAAGTCTCTTCTTCAGAACTCTATTTTTCTTTCCACAGATGCTGCCAGACTTGCAACTTTTCTAAGTTTGCTGACAAGGAGGTACATGGAGGTTTCAAAGTGATTCGACAAGTTGCGTGAACGGGCAAAAACATGGCATATTCAATACAGTGCGGCCAATATATGTAGTTGCACTCCACTGTGATAAGCAGAAAGAAAGAGTTTTATTTTGAATGAATAACTTAATTGTAATATGTACTTTACAGTGAAAAAATACCGTAAAATACAGTGAAAAGCTTTCTCTGTTGTCAGGATTCGGCACCATTTTGAATAGTCTAAGAATAATTATCAAAGAGATATAACTTAAAGAAAGTTCATAGCCCTTCCAATACCACTTTATCACAGCCAGTGCTAGACCCAATTGACATTGAAGTTACTGCTCCTCAGGCGCCATCTTTAGCTGCTGGGCCTACCTCACTGATGTCACTTGCACCAGTGTAGCAGCGATATTGGGTCTATGTTCTCACCCCTCCCTTGATTGCCTAGTTGCCGCAGATAGAGTTCCATTTCAGGCTCACCAGTTGCCATTGCACTCTGGAGCCTGCTGAAGCCGCCATCCTATCACCTTCCACCTTCCTCGTCGATGCCATCGCTGATGTCCACATGGCCGAGCTCTCCCCAGAAGCTAAGTAGAAGCGAAAAACTAAATTGAATATATTCAAGAAAGAAATAGTTACATTTTAAACTTAGTAATCAAGTGAGCTTCCCACTTCAAGTACATTCCCACTCTAAGAATATCAAGTCATCAGCAGCAAGTGCTTCAAGTCTGAAGCAAGCTGGCTACAGAAATTGTAGTGGGAATGCCAGGGCAAAAGCAGTACTCTAATATTTCACTTTAGAGCTGCAGAAAAAAGTCTGTGTGATAATAAGAGTTAAATGACTATCATACTTGGAAGTTATGGAGCGTTAGAGAAGAAGCATTAGTCGGGCAGTCCTGTTTGGAGGTTTGACTGGGAAGAAACCATTTTCGGAACTCTTAAAAATAAAGTTAAAGATGTCTGTAAGCAGGGGAAAATATCATTAAACTAATGGTGTAAAGGACCAAGAAGGTTATCGGTAATAAGGAACATTTACCATTCACAGTGAGTGTTGCTGTCATAATGAATGCACACCATGAAGTATGACTCTAGTCGCAAAGACAAGAGCCATTAAATTAATCTGTACTCAGGTCACAGCATTGTGAAACAGATTTATATTTTAAAAAAGACAATTAAAAAGATTTAGAAGACAAGAGCCAGACAGAAAGTTATACAAGAATGTTAAGGCTGTGATAACATTGGGAGATAATTAAAGAGAAGCTTTGGCAGGAAGATTTATCAAGGCCTCAAACCCAGATATTTATTTGGAAAATTGAGGACTGAGATGTAGATTGAGTATTAAGCTGTGATAAGCAGGAGAGTGTCATTTCTCTCATAGAAGGTGGGAATCCACCACTATGATTGCAAAAAATGATGGTAAAATCTCCAGCAATTAATAGAGCGATACAGTATTGCTATTTAACAGACTTGCTAATGTTGTTAGAAGAACATAGTATGGAAGTGCTATAAAATAGGGTTTAAAAGCTTGAAGAGATATTAAAAAAGAGAACTAAAAGAGAGTTAAAATCTGCCAAGATTAAAAACCAGAAGATTACCAAAAAAGCATTGAACTGTTACAAAGCTAAAACAGCTTTAAGGAAATAAGAATAACATTAAAAGGAAAGACAGGAGAATTAAAGGCACAGATGTTCTGATGGCCTGATTATCATTTCTGCAGGGTAGGTGGGATTTGCACATTGAGTCATAGAGTCATAGAGTCAAAGAGATGTACAGCATGGAAACAGACCCTTCGGTCCAACCTGTCCATGCCAACAAGATATCCCAACCCAATCTAGTCCCACCTGCCAGCATCCAGCCCATATCCCTCCAAACCCTTCCTATTCATATATACCCATCCAAATGCCTCTTAAATGTTGCAATTGTACCAGCCTCCACCACTCCCTCTGGCAGCTCATTCCATACACGTACCATGTGCGTGAAAAAGTTGCCCCTTAGGTCTCTTTTATATCTTTCCCCTCTCACCCTAAACCTATGTCCTATAGTCATGGACTCCCCAACCCCAGGTAAAAGACTTTGCCTATTTACTCTATCCATGCCCCTCATAATTTTATAAACCTCTATAAGGTCACCCCTCAGCCTCCAACGCTCCAGGGAAAACAGCCCGAGCCTGTTCAGCCTCTCCCTATAGCTCAAATCCTCTAACCCTGGCAACATCCTTGTAAATCTTTTTGAACCCTTTCAATTAGAATCCCAGACACAGCAGAGTCCAAATGAATTGCCCAGGAAAGTGGTACCCTACCTACTTGGCATCATTTTATCCTGGCATCCTGTTCTCCCTGCATGCTGGCATTCTACCCACCAGCCACCTAGCACCCTAGCCACTTGGCATCCTACCCTTCTGGTACCATCACTTCATCTTTACTTGACATACTTCACAGGAACTGGTAAAGCGGCTGTCTAAACATTTAAATCACAGAATAGGCCAACTGATGTCTCTGAAAAATTTGGCTTAGTTTACTTTCCAACTATTCTGCCTTATAAGGGATCTGTCAGATATAAAGTGAACTTTAAATTTCTAAGTAGTTCTAATTAAAATATCCTGTCAGAAATACAGAGCTCCTTCTTAATGTAATACAAGGGAGCAGAAAGAGAATTTACATGTGATGGCCATTCCTTTGAAAATCCAAACACAGCCTGATTTAATGTCACAGGTAGACTACAAAAGAAAAACAGGATTGGACATCCTGGAAGAAGCAGATTTTCAGATACAGAATTACTTTAAAATGACATATCTCAATTAAATGTTAGCATTAAATCTCAAGCTGAACAATTAATTATACTAGCGTATTCAACAGGGCCTACAATTGGTGATGTAATACATTACCAATATATAAAAGAAGGTACGAATACTTTCAAAGAAGTTTAAACAGCTTTTGATAATTATTTCAATCTGAGAAAATAATAAAATCTTTAAAAGTGCAACTTTGGTGTTCAATGAATTCATAGATCATATAATTAATAACCTATGTAACTGAATTGAAGTTCAGAGTTATTACAGTCCGAAGAAGATTTGACTTTGGACAAAGCTTACCAATGCTTTGCTCAAAGTAGAAGCCAGGAAGGCTCACAGACAAATCCTAAGATGAGAAGGACAAAGGGGAGCAACAGAACCTATTCACTTTATAAAGGACCACATGCTCTATACATACAAGTGAAAGGCCTGTATAAAAAGTGAAGCAAACAGAAGATATTAACAGTCAGTACCAACACTGTTAAACAAACATTTCTCACAAGTTGTGCCCCGTTAAATGCTACATCTGTAAAACTATAGACATTTACCAGAAAATGCTCAGAAGTAAGGTACATTTTTAGACCAGCAAAAAGCTAAATGCTTACTCATACAAAGATGTTAACATGCTATAACCCCCATCACTGGAAAATACACCAAAGGCATTCTTAGAGGAAAATAATAGAGCAACGAATTCATGTTTGGCAAATTTTCCTTCTAATATATTTTAAAAAGAAAGTTCCAGAGACTCATGTCAGTCAGAGAGAGAAAAACAGTTAACGTCATCTCTATTTTAAATTGGTGACCAATTGGTTTGGAATGACAATGCCTAGATCTAGAATCCACCTGAATGTATAAATATTAAGAATAGAGGAAAATGCTTAGAGGGGCTTTGAATTAATGAAAGAGTTAATGTTAGACAGAATATATATAAAACAGAGAATGATGAAATAAAGCTCATGAGGAAACAACTAGAGAATGAGAGGAAGGTAGCTAGAAATTTATAATTAGATAACAAGAGTTTCTAAAGTATGATTATTGGGAAAGAGCAAGTTCGGTCAGATTTGGTCCTGTGGGGGTAAGAATGGAGAGTTAATTGTAGAAAAATAGAGAAACAACAGGTAAAATGAAGTAACATTGTATTTTTGTCTTTTTGTAGTGGACCCAAAAAGCATTTCAATGATAGCTATAAATCTAGAAGTTGAAGCAAGAGATGAACTTGATGAAATTACAATCACCAGGGCAGCAGCACTAAACAAGCAGGGAGGCCTAGTGGGATGATGAGAATTTTGCACGATGTCTTAATTTCATATGTCCACAAAATTCCTGTCTCTTTTCTTCCCTTTTTTAAAAAGTTTATATGCAGCATATTCATTAATACTGGCATGACTTTGCTTCAGTCACCAACTCCATTTCACAGCCTCACCAACAAAAAGAAAATCTTCCTGTTCGTGCTAAATCTATTATAATTGATCTTCTAGACAACTGTGGTTTAGAGTAGCCTGGTTCCATCCAGTGTGTTGCATTATTTCATAATTTTAATTTTACCAATCAATTCATCCCTTAATCTCCCCTGCTCAAATAAAGAGTCCAGTTTCTGTACTTTGGTGCCTTCTAAATTGACTTTAATCTTCTACATTCTGAGCTAAGTAAGGTCCTGTTATGATGGTTAGGTCAATTTTAGCGGTACAACCTATTGAGGTTCTGGTATATATTTCTGGTAAAAAGCTCAGATTAAGTTGCATGGACTGAGTTTACTTGAAAAATACGTGCAGGTTTATTTAACAGCTCAGGTACAACATGCAGTTACAGAAAACGATGCATGCATTCTCCTTCTTCCTGCTTTTGCTGGACTGCTCACAGCAGCTGGTTTACATGGGGTTTATATCCTCGCTTGTTAGCACATCAAGTTATTAAATTAATACAACTCTTAAATCAATCACAAAACATCCTATTTTTCTCCCAATACATAATTAGACACAATATGTGGGAAAATACCGATAAAGTTGGTAACTGCATTGGAACATTTGAGTCTTAGGGCAGAATCTTATAGGAATTTAAGGGGCATGGGCTGCTGCAAGATTTATCAAGGGATATGTGGTGTTAGGACACAGATCAACCATGATCTCATTGAATGGTGGAAAAGCTCAAGGGACTGAATGGCCTACTCCTGTTCCTTTGTGTGGCATAATTAGGTGAGAAGTCTGACAAGGGCCATTGCACTGTTGAAATAATCTTACTCCACTATTTACGCTTTTCACAAGCGACATAGTGACATTCTCACTTGGTGCCAGCGAAATGCCAATTGATGGGGGATTAACACTTTTGAAAGGTCTTGATCCCACAACTTGCATCATTAATATTCAGCCTCCCATCTTACCAAATTCATTTAGACATTTAGAAAACTCCACAAAGAAACCAGTTGAGTGCAAGGCAGATTCAACTCACCACTTGTGTTTAATGACCTCCCCCATGTCTACGACCAACTTGCAGCCCAAGACATGACCAATGAGCACCAGGCACAAACACATCCCTCCACCAAAGACATTAATATCTAACATCTACCAAAACATCATAACCATCCTGGCACCGTTAGTACATTCTAGTAATAGAGACCAACAATGTAGTGGGAATATAATCGGTATGGAGGGCCAAGCACCCTGTTTACAGATGAGGGTGTATTTCAGGGACTCTCAGTTGCTCTGTTAGTGTTTGCAACTTAGTATCTGCCAGCATTGTCACACATCCCTGCCTTTCCTTACATTGCCTTACATTGCCATGCCATCTGAATTACTGCAGTCACAAACAGGTTCTGGGAGTCATCCTAACATGGTCAGACACCAATTAGGGATCTGGGCATGTTGTGCTTGCAGCTGTTGGATCATGTCAGTCAAGACTGTGGGTCTCAGTCAGTCCGTTGAGTTCACCCACAGAAGCTAAGGGGTGATAGGCAGGTGAATGAATTGTGGACTGAACCTTGGCAGGTTAGTCTTCAGGATCAGGGACTACAGATGCTGGAAAAAGGGCATGTTACAAACGTAAAGGGGATAGCAGGGCTTGCAAAGGAGGATGTGGTAAAACAAGGCAGGAACAAATATAGCGCTAGTGGGGACGTCTTTCTGTATCAAGAGCACCCTGGCTTTAAGGGGAAGAAGGTAGTGAATGACACGGTGTGGGCGGCACGGTGGCACAGTGGTTAGCACTGCTGCCTCACAGCGCCAGAGACCTGGGTTCAATTCCCGCCTCAGGCGACTGACTGTGTGGAGTTTGCACGTTCTCCCCGTGTCTGCGTGGGCTTCCTCCGGGTGCTCCGGTTTCCTCCCACAGTCCAAAGATGTGCAGGTCAGGTGAATTGGCCATGCTAAATTGCCTGTAGTGTTAGGTAAGGGGTAAAATGTAAATGTAGGGGTAGGGGTATGGGTGGGTTGCGCTTCGGCGGGTCGGTGTGGACTTGTTGGGCCGAAGGGCTTGTTTCCATACTGTAATGTAATCTAATCTAAAAAATGACCATACAAGGCATGGTGCCCTCATATGCCCAGTGAAATAACTCCACAGAGGCTGGTATTCTGTCACCAAGTTATCCTTTATTTCCATGCGAGAGAGTTTTTGACACTGATCCAGCTTCCTTAGAGTCAGCTCTCAAGGTGAATAGGATGTCTGCCATTCCTGTTTAAATCAGTCAGGCAGGGCTCCCTGACTGGACCAGATTAACAGCTCCACTCAGGGAACTCATATTACCAGGTCCACCCAGCTGACATTGTTATCATTACATCTCTCTCGCTCTGAGTCTGAGGACATAAGCCAGTTAATTTCTTTGTGGATCCTCCTGGGGTGTTTTAGCAGCATGGCAAATTCCTCCGACTCTGCCTCTGATATGGATGGCGTATAACGCATAGTTGCTCACCTCTTGTTCCCAAAGTGTCTCAGAAGAAATTTATTCTCGTCTTTAGGTGGCAAAGGCATTGAGGCAGCAACCTCCACTATGTCCATGTCAGACTCTGAGGTATCTTAGAAGATTGATGGAAAGGGAGAACCGATGGGCTCGGGACCAGTCAGGAAAGCTGTCAAAGAGCGGGTCACGTTCTGCTGTTGCACCATTTGAGAGTTTGAAGCTTTCATATGGTCCACGTGCTTGATCAGGACCACTGCATCCACCAAAGCTTTACACGTCACCGGACATGATCTCACATCCATCGTGCCTCTTACCCACGCAGGACCATTACTGTGGTTTCTACATCAAACTTCATCCCCTGAAGTAAACTGTCTCCCTCGCTCAGGGAGAACTGTATCCGGTACTGCCATTCTTGATGCTGTTTCACCTCCCCACCCAGATCCAGGAAGGTCCGTGTTAACCTGTTGTGGAGTCTTTTCTCCATTAGCAACACCCCATGAGCTGGAGCTATCCCTGTAGTTGCATGATGGGTGATCCTATAATCAAATAGGAATTGGGACAGTTGGCATCGAGTGAAGCTGTAGACTGGTTCTTTAAGCCCAACTACAAAGTTTGGACTGTTTTTTTTTCTGTCAGAAAACTGGGTGATATGGTATGGAACTGTCTTCATGTGTTGAATACCATTTGACTTTAGGAAATAATCAAATTGCCTGCTGGTAAACAATGGCCCGATATCTGTGACTAACACTTCTGGAAGATGTATGCAGATTTTTCTACTGTCATCCCTGTGTTTGATGAAAGAATTCTATACAGGTCCAGCCACAATGAATAAGAACATTAAGTCCATGAAAGGACCAGCACAGTCGATGCATAAATGAGTACAGGGTTTACCCAGCCATTTCCACGAATGTGGAGGAGCTGCTATTGGTAATTTCTGGTCTTGTTGACACTCTGGGCACTGTCCCATCAATGTGGCCATCTCTGCATCCAAACCTGTCCACCAGACGTACCTTCTTGCCAACATCTTCATTCTAGAAACCCCTGGATGAGGTGCATAGAAAGCCTCAATAGTCAAGGTCTTTTTCTCAGGGTGAGGATATCCAAAACTAGAGGGCATATGTTAAAGTTGAGAGGGGAAAGATTTAAAAGGGATCTAAGAGGCAACTTTTCATGCAGAGCGTGGTGCATGTATGGAATAAACTGCCAGAGGAAGTAGTGGAGGCATATGCAACTACAACATTGAAAAGGCATCTGGATGGGTATATGAATTGGAAGGATTGAGAGGGATGTGGACCAAATGCTGGCAAATGGAACAAGATTAGGTTAGGATATCTGGTCGGCATAGATGAGTTGGACCGAAGTCTCTGTTTCCGTGCAGTACATCTCTATGCCTGGCCGAACTGGTTCTCACCCTCAACAACTTCTCCTTCCAATCCTCTCACTTCCTCCAAACCTAAGGGGTAGCCTATGGGCACCCACATGGGACCCAGCTAAGCCTGCCTCTTTGTCGGGTAAATAGAACAGTCCATCTTCCACAGCTACATTGGCATCACACCCCACCTGTTCCTCCGCTACATCGATGATTAGATTAGATTACTTTCAGTGTGGAAACAGGCCCTTCGCCCAACAAGTCCACACCGACCCACTGAAGCGTAACCCACCCAGACCGATTCCGCTACATTTACCCCTTCACCTAACACTACGGGCAATTTAGCATGGCCAATTCGCCTAACCTGCACATTTTTTGGATTGTGGGAGGAAACCGGAACACCCGGAGGAAACTCACGCAGACACGGGGAGAATGTGCAAACTCCACACAGTCAGTCACCTGAGGCGGGAATTGAACCCGGGTCTCTGGCGCTGTGAGGCAACAGTGCTAACCACTGTGCCACCCACAATGACTTTATAACTACCATGAGGAGGTTGAACAGTTCATCAACTTCAGTAACAACTTTCACCCCAACCTCAAATTCACCTGGACCATCTCGGACACCTCTCTCCCCTTTCTGTCCATCTCCATCTCCAGTGACTGACAAACCACGGGCATCTACTACAAACCCACCGACTCCCACAGTCACCCAGACTACACCTCCTCCCACCCTACCTCCTGTAAAAAAGCCATCTCTTATTCCCAATTCCTCCGCTTCCACCGCATCTGTTCCCAGGACGACCAATTTCACCTTAGAAAAATCCCAGATGGCCTCTTTCTTCCAAGATCGCAATTTCCCCTCCCACATGGTCTACCTCCCCTCCAGCATATCTCGTCCACTTTCCACACCTCTGCTCTTGAACACTACCTGTCCCAACGCAACAAGGATGCAAGACCCCTGTCCTCACCATTCACCCTCCAACCTTCATTGACATTGCATCATCCTCCGCCACTTCTGCCATCTACAAACTGACCCCACCACCAGAGACATATTTCCCTCCTCACCGCTATTAGTATTCTGGAGACACCATTCCCTCTGTGACTCCCTCGTCAGATCCACATCAGCACCAACCAACCCCACTGCCCCATGGCTGAACACTTCAACTCCCCCTCCCACTCCACCAAAGACCTGCAGGTCCTGGGCTCCACCCAACGCTTGGAGGAAGAACCCTTACCACCCAACGCCTGGAGGAAGAACACCTCCTATTCCATCTTGGGACCCTGCAACCATGCGGGATAAATGTATATTTCAACAGTTTCCTCATTTCCTTTCCCCCATTATCCCAATCCCAAGCCTCCAACTCAGCACCACCCTCTGTTATTCACCTTTCCCATCTACCTGCCCACCCTCCTCTCCGACCTATCAACTTCTCCTCCACCTTCATCTACCTTAGAGTCATGGATAAGTAGATCATATTGCTCAAAGCTAGAGTGGGACAGAGGCAAAGTGCAACTGAACCATGGCTTAGAATCATAGAGATGTACAGCATGGAAACAAACCCTTCCGTTCAAATCATCCATGCCGACTAGATATCCCAACCCAATCTAGTCCCACCTGCCAGCACCTGACCCATAACCCTCCAAACCCTTCCTATTCATATACCCATCCACATGCCTCTTAAATGTTGCAATTGTACCAGCCTCCACCACTTCCTCTGGCAGCTCATTCCATACACCCACCACCCTCTGCATGAAAATGTTGCCCCTTAGGTCTCTTTTATATCTTTCCCCACTCACCCTAAACCATGCCTTCTAGTTCTGGACTCCTCCACCCCAGGGAAAAGACTTTGTTTATTTATCCTATCCATGCCCCTCATGATTGAATGTAGTGCAGGTACATTGGTGCTTCACCTGCAAGGTGATTCTGAGCCTTCATGGAGGGGAGTAACTGGACAGGTTTTACACCGTCTGCAATGGTATGGGAAGGTGCTATGGTAGTGTGAGGAGATGTTGGGAATGGAGGTGAAATGGCCGGAGGAAACAGTCCCTATGGAATGCTGACAAAGGAAGGAAGTTGAATATGTGTCTGGTCATGGCATCCTATGGAAGGTGACTGAAATCCTTTGGATGCGGAGGCTGTTGGGGTGGTAAATGTCAACAAGAGGGACCCTACCATTCTTGTGGGAGGGAGGGGAAGGTGTGAGGCTGCAAGTACAGGAAATATGTCAGAGTTGGCTAAGGGCCCTCTCGAACTTAGTGGCAGGGAATCCTTGTTGAGGAAAAGGTAGACATTTCTGAGGCAGCGTCAGAACAGATGCAACAGAGATGGAGAGGCTAGGAGAATGGTCATAGAGCATCTGTTTATTGATTTTATGCTTGTTAAATGTCATAAAACATTTTGTTGTAATATAAGTATGGTATAAATGCAAGCACCCGTTAATAACTGGGCATCATCCAACTTATGCTTGAGGTGGTTTTCAAAGAACATTTAAAACAAATAAGCTGGTAAAAACAGCAGCACAGTTAATCTCTAAAGAGAAACTGAAAGAACTGCAAATGCTGTAAATGAGAAACAAAACCATAAATTGCTGGAAAAGCTCAGCAGGTGTGAGAGCAACTGTGGAGAGAAATCTGAGTTAACGTTTTGGGTCCAGTCACCCTTCCTCTTAACTCTGAGAACTCAGAATTTAGTTCTGGGGAAGGGTGCAACTTCTGGTTTTGTTTCTAATCTCTAAAGGTTCTGAGGTAAATTTCTCGTGGGAGTTTCTGATCAATCTTCTGTATTCTTGTCAAATAAGTTGCAGAAACCAAGGTTTCTATGGGTCTTCTGAAAACGTTTGGCAAATGAGTCAGACAATCGCATTACTTGCTACTCCAAAGTAAGATGCTAGGTTCAATTCCCAATATGTAATGAGTTAGCTGATGTTGCAGTCACAATAAAGGTGTTGTACAAGTGAGGTCAGTATATTTGCATTATGGTAAGGAAAATCTTTCTAGACTCCAAATACTGAGGCTGGAACTTCTGGTCATAAGTTTATAGTAGTATGGTGAGTGTAACATGAGCTCAAAAAAAGCTTGCAGGCATTAATACTTCCGCACAGCTGACAGAGTGGGGCTTGGAAAGCACATGAGTAGTATTGACTTCATACAACTGAGCTAAATTAGAGCCCAGGGAAAATTCAGATCTGTCCCCTAGAGAGGCTTGCTGTTGAAAAAAAGCTGAAATAGTCATACAGTCATAGAGATGTACAGCACGAAAACACACTCTTGGTCTAACACGTCCATTCTGACCAAATATCCCAACCTAATTTAGTCCCATTTGCCAGCACTTGGTCCATATCCCTCCAGGCCCCTCCTATTCATATACCCATTCAGATGCCTTTTAAATGTTACAATTGTACCAGCCTCCACCACTTCTTCTGGCAGCTCATTCCAAGCACGCATCACCCTCCGTGTTAAAAAGTTGCCCATTAAGTCCCTTTTATATCTTTCCCCTCTCACCCTAAACCTATGCCCTGTAGTTCTGGACCCACCCACCCCAGGGAAAAGACTTTGTCTATTTATCCTATCCATGCCCCTCACAATTTTATAAACCTTTACAAGGTCACCCCTCAGCCTCCGACGCTCCAGGGAAAACAGCCCCATCCTATTCAGCCTCTCCCTATAGCTCAAGTCCTCCAACCCTGGCAACATCCTTGTAAATCTTTTCTGTTCCCTTTCAAGTTTCACAGCATCCTTCTGATAGGAAGGAGACCAGAATTGCACACAATATTCCAACAGTGGTCTAACCAATGTCCTGTACAGCCGCAACATGACCTCCCAACTTCTATACTCAGTGCTCTGACCAATAAAGGAAAGCATACCAAATGCCTTCTTCATTATCCTATCTACCTGCAACTCTACTTTCAAGGAATGATGAACCCGCACTCCAAGGTCTCTTTGTTCAGCAACACTTGCCAGGACCTTACCATTAAGTGCATATGTCCTGCTAGAATTTGCTTTTCCAAAATGCAGCACGTCACATTTATCTAAGTTAAACACCATCTGCCAATCCTCAGCCCATTGGCTCATCTGATCAAGATCCCATTGTATTCTGTGGTAACCTTCTTTGCTGTCCACGACACCTCCAATTTTGGTATCATCTGCAAACTTACTAACTATACCTCCTAAGTTCACATTCAAATCATTTACATAAATAAAGAAAAGTAGTGGACCCAGCACCGATCCTTGTGGCACTCCATTGGTCACAGGCCTCCAGTCTGAAAAACAACCCTCCACCACCACCCTCTGTCTTCTACTCTCAAACCAGTTCTACATCCAAATGGCTAGTTCTCCCTATATCCCATGAGATCTAATCTTGCTAACCAGTCTCCCATGAGGAACCTTGTCGAACGACTTACTGAAGTCCATAATGATCACACCGATTGCTCTTCTCTTATCAATCTTCTTTGTTACTTCTTCAAAAAATTCAATCAAGTTCGTGAGACATGATTTCTCACACACAAAGCCAAGCTGACTATCTCCAATCAGTCCTTGCCTTTCCAAATATTTAAAAATCCTGTCCCTCAGGATTCCCTCCAACAACTTGCCCACCATGCACATCAGGCCCACCGATTAATAATTATTGAATCAAGTGCAGCATGAAGTCAGGATAAGAAAGTTGTCACTTTGAACAGAAACAAACAATAAATCAGCCCATCATGCAACAGCTCTTGAGAGGAAGTTGTCATGAACATGGATTAGAACCCCAAATTATTTTGGACTTTTTAAACTTTTAATTCCATAATCTGTGTTTCTTTTTAAAAGAGGGCTGATGGACCCTAAAATGTCTGCATATGTAAATTTAAAGGCGATCTGGAGAGTGTCCTGCAGAATGTTACCTCTAAAGTTGCAAAAGGAATTTCCAACAACTCGCCTTCAAATGGAAAGGAGTCAAGTCAAAACAGACTGGACTATGATCTCTTGTGACTACAAAGATAATGAGAGGTTGACAACCTCCTGCTCAATGGCAAGTTACTCCTCTGCATTATGTCCCAAATTGTTTTTCCCTTTGAAGACTACAAGAGGCGGTTTATTATTTAAATGGTGATAGATTGGAAATGGGGCAGTTACAATGAGACCTGCGTGTCCTTGTACACCAGTTACTGCGTACACCATGCAGGTGCAGCAGGCGGTGAAAAAGGCAAATGGGGTATTGGCCTTCATAGCAATAGGTTTTGAATGCAGGAGCAGTGGTGTCTTGCTGAAATTGTATCGGGACTTGGTGAGACCACACCTGAATATTGTGTGCAGTTTTGGTCTCATTATTTGAGGAAGGATGTTCTGGCTATGGAAGAAGTGCAACAAAGGAATACCAGACTACTTCCTGCTGGGGCAAGAAGAGAGATGTTTGAAGAGAGATTGTACCGATTAGGAGTATTTTTATAGAATTTACAAAAATGATGGCAGGATCCCATAGAAATCAATAAAATTCTGACAGGTCGAGAGTAAATGTTAGAGCTAACTGATGGCATAGTTGATTAAAGAAATTCATCCCTCCTCACCTGGGAGTTTAACAATTTGGGGTATACTGTCCAGAACTGTAACAAATTGGCAAACTTCACCGAGGTCTAGGTGAAAGAATGTTCAAGGCCAGATCACCAATTGTGAAGAATTGTATTCTTAAATTAAATGAGATTTGATTATCAAGCCAGTAGAGTCTGTGGGAGGTATTGGGAAATACTGAGCTCCATCCTGATTATATTTGCTCTGTAATGTGAGCTGCATGATGCTCGATTATTGTACGTTATGCAAGTTCACTACATGTGAGCTTCAGGAATGAGTGGCAGACATGTTGTAGATTGTATTACTGTCTTACCGTGTACAATGAAGTATTCCTGTTTGTCGAAAACCATTGAGTCTTTGGTTTTAGACTCTTCCTGAAACTCACTTTTGTCTACTTTAAAAATAAAGGCTGCTAGTCTCTTACCAATTGTTATTCTGGTCCAGGATTATAACATAAGTTGGTAGTCTGGACCAGGATCAATAATTAAAGTTTATGTTCTGTACCAGGATCATGACAATCAGATGAGGAGGAACGCCCTTCCTAGCAAAACAAAAGAAGGAGGCCGATTAAAGAAAACTGGGAATAATGGATAATGCAGTCATTGCTGTCAGTTTCATTTCTGCAATGTCATACACAGCTAGCCTATGGCACAAAACATTTTATGATCTTAACAGGTCATGAATGTATGTGATGTTCGTGAGAAATTCTAAGGTGTGCATTACATATCCAAAGTACTTGTATTCACCTGCTCACTAAGATTGCAATCTTCAAGATTTTCCCACTAATGGGTGCAAATATTATTGCTGTTCTTTTCAGAAGGAATCTGTATTGTGAATGATCTGCAACTATGGCTTATTCCATTACCCCTTGCCTGATTTACAACCCCAGCAGGAGGACTGGTGGATAGTTAATGTAATTCCTGTATTCGAAAAGAGTAATAATTCTGTCCAGGAAATTATAGACCAGTCAATTTAACGTCAATGAGAGAAAAAATATAATGGCAACCTTAAAATGAGAGAATACAAGGACATCTGGAAATGAGAAACACAACAATAAATAGTCAGCATGAACTTCAAATAGGAAAATCTTGCTTGACCAGCTTCATTGATTTTTTTTTTCAGGAGGTTAGCAGCAAGAGTAAATATTGGTCATACTACGAATGTGTTTTATTAGGATTTTCAAATGACCTTTGTTCAGATACTCCATTTTAGACTAATCAATAAGGGAAGAAGATGTGAAATTGGGAGATGTGGCAGAAGGTCTTAGTAGTTGCCATCAGACAGAATATGGAGACTGGAAATAAAGGATAGTTATTTAGAGTTAACGAAAGCTGGGAAATGGTTTTCCACAAGGATCAATACTGAGATAAATATCATTCACAATTGACAATGATAAACTGGACTTTGGAACCAAAAAGACAACATTTAAATTGTCACATTATACTAACCTAGTTTGTTAGGGCCGGGTGGGTGGGTGGGTGGGGTTGGGGGTGGATTGTCAAGAGTAAGAAAGACTTAAACAAATCAAAGGAGGAAATTAATGATCTTTCCAAATGAAGTACAACAAAGATAAATGTTGGGTAGTACATTTTGGTAGAAGAATAGGGGTCTGTTGTATTACTATGCAGGTGCAATTCTAGGTCAGGTAGGGGGACAAAGTGATTTTGCAAAGCAAATACACCAATTATCAAAAGTTTATGGTGCCAGTTATGAAACTAAGACAGCCTCAAAATTAATTGGAATTGACTGCAAGATCTCAGGCTCTGATAAATGTAAGGGAGGAGACTTGTACCTCCAATTGTCCAGTGTTTTGTGCTAAAAGTCCCGGGGAATGGAATATGGCAGATCAAGGGCTGGATAGTGGTAATGGATCATGACATTACGACAGAGCTGTGATACCCAAAACCCAAATGTCAGACAGGGTACTCAGGTACCCTGATTTTCATGCAGGTTGACTGAATGGAGGCTGGAATAAACTATGGGACATGCAGGAAATGCTTATGGACAATTTACATATTGGCTGAATGTTCAGAATAATGGTTAAGAAATCAGGTGCCTGGACTATCAAAATTGAGTCAAAGAATGGAGAGTAACCAAGCACAATATAGGTAGTGACTGTGTGAAGTATTACAGTTTCCAGAAAACAAATTTGAAGGAGAGAAATCACCTCCAGTTGTACAAAATAAAAATCTCACTGCCAGGATTTGATATGCATAAAAGTAGAATTCTTAGCTGCAGCTTGAATAAAGTAGATGAATGTACAGTCTTTCAGCAGAAATATGAACAGAATTCTTCATAGAGTCATACAGTCATAGAGATGTACAGCATGGAAACAGACGCTTCGGTCCAACTTATCCATGCTGACCAGATATCCTAAATAAATCTAATCCCATTTGCCAGCACTTGGACCATATCTCTCTAAACTCTTCCTATTCATATACCCACCGAGATGCCATTTAAATGTTGTAATTGTACCAGCCTCACCACTTCCACTGGCAGCTCGTTCCATACACGCACCACCCTCTGAGTGAAAAGTTGCCCCTTAGGTCCCTTTTAAACCTTTCCCCTCTCACCCTAAACCTCTGTCCTCTAGTTTTGGACTTTGATGCTCCAGAGAAAATAGCCCCAGCCTAATGAGCCTCTCCTCATGGTTCAAATCCTCTAACCCTGGCAGCATCCTTCTAAGTATTTTCTGAATCCTTTCAAGTTTCACAACAGGTTGCAGTGTTCTAGTGGTGGCCACTAAATCTGAAATAAATTAATAAGAGGTGTAAAACCAGGATAATTACATTGAAGAGAGCTTGGAACTTATCATGAAGTTTCAGGTATAGAACTGCCAGCCTTGTCACATCTTTGGATTTTTATTAGAAAGGACTTATGTGGTTAAAATGATGCTTGAATGTGATGCAAATATTAGAAAAGTAATCTTAAAATATAATTTTTTCAATCTTCCTGACTTTGTGATGATATTATGGCTTTCAGAGGTGCTGTTTATCCTTTATTTTCTGAAGGGACATTAAGATAGAAGTGATGAGCAGTCTGCTTCAAGCCAATAAAGTGAACAATTTGTGAGGCCTTGGATGTTTCTTCCCATCTCCCCACACTACCGCCTAACTGCGATAGTGCTTATATTTTCCCCAGCATCCATGTTGTGGGCATGCAGGTGTGAGACACAGTGAAAGACAACAGGTGTACAAATCTTTATTCAGTTTCCACCATCAGGAAGAAAGAAAACACCAAGTGGCCGGTAAGAAGCAATGCTCTACCCATCAAAGGGCAATGCTGTGTGATCAAACAGTGAAAGGGAGGGCAGGGATTAAATCAAAATAGAGTTGGAGGAGGAAATAAAACACTCCACTCCCTGCAGTGCACACCTCTCCCCGAATGGCTCAAGGGTGGTGGTAGACATTGTAAGGCCTTGGATTTTTTTTTACTCTTGTTTTTTTTTTTCTTTTTTTAATTTAACCCCCACACTACCACCTAAGTGCGGTAGTGCTTATTTTTTTCCCCAGCACCCATTGTGTGTGTGTGCAGGTGTGAGACACAGTGAAAGACACAAAGTGCACAAATCTTTATTCAATTTCCACCACCAGGAAGATAGGAAAACACCCGGGTGGCCAGTGACAAACACTGCCCTTCACATCAAAGGGCAATGCTGTGTGATCAAAACAGTGAGGGGGATTGGATTTTTTTTTTAGGCGTTTTCAGACTAGTATGGCCGTAGGCGACACTCCTGTTTATTTTTTTATCCTGTTTTTTTTTAACCCCTTGTTTCTTTTCTTTTAACCCCCACACTACCACCTAAGTGCAGTAGTGCTTATTTTATCCCCAGCACCCATGGTGTGTGTGTATACGTGTGAGACACAGTGAAGGACACAAAGTGCACGAATCTTTATTCAAATTCCACCACCAGGAAGATAGGAAAACACCCGGGTGCCCTTCACATCAAAGGGCAATGCTGTGTGATCAAAACAGTGAGGGGGATTGGATTTTTTTTTAAAGTTGTGTGGTGAATAGAAACAGGTGGACCTCATTGACTACGATTCCTGAACTGGCTTAATTTATATAGCCAGTATGTTAACTACTATTCCTTTTTTGAGGACTGATTTCTAAACTGCCTGATCAGCACAGTTGATGTATTTCAGGTGTAATTCAGTTCCCATTAGGGAACTGTTGTTTTACGATCTGGTTACAGTCTGTGTGTGACTCTTCTCTTACTTTGGGAAAAAGACTCTGTTGATTTGGTGGCAGGGCTTAGCCCTTGCACTCTGGTTTTCTTTTTTTTTTAAACGTGGCTTCATGTTTTTGGTGGTTGGACTGAGCCCTTGTGAGAAAATACATCTTTTCAGATGAGCTGTTCCTGTATGGGTAGGCCTGGTCCTTTTGCTGGTGGCTAGGCCTCTGTAAAGACTGAACACCAGTTTGTGTGTGCTGGGAGATGAACAATTGTTGTATCCGGGAGTGGACCAAACCCATCAGTTAACTGCACCTCTACAATGTACTATGTTCCTGTGAGTGAGCCAGGTTCTTTGGATGGACCAGACGTCTGTGGAGACTAAACACCTGCATGTGTGCTGTGGACTCTGCCTTCTGGAGTTGATTCTGCCTTTGGGAGTGGACCAAACTCCTAAGTGGGATTTGAGGTGTGTCCTCATCTCCCTGAAAACTGCTTGAATGGTGGGATTTAGCTTTGCTGCCCTTTCCCCTGTATATAGCGTTTTTTCTTTGCTTGTGAACTGCTGCTTTCTGTTTATTGTTAACTGTTTAATGAAAGTTTTTAAAAAATGAGATGGGGTTGGGGTCTGGCTTGCCACCCCTTTCCCCTGTAAATTGCTGTAGCTGAGCACTGATTTCTGAGCTGGCTGGCCACAGCCAGTGGATTGTGTACTAGTAAATAAAGGGTGTCTTGGTGCCAGGACCTAGCCTCTGTGCAATTATTTCAAGTTGGAACAACAGAAATGCCCTGAAGGGTTGCAATCAGTCTCCCATGGAACCAAGATCTTGATTTTAGCTTTCAATAGATGTTGGAGTTGTGAAAGCTGGTGCATCTCTTTCTCTTTGCTACAGCTACAAACTTGGGTTCTCTTCCTGCTGCTAGAATTGCATGTGAGACAATCTGTTACTGATTTTTGCCTTTGCCAAGCTTCTCCCTCACAATGGTGACAAGGTTGTTGAGACCATTGAACATTCTTGCCTGAACTCCAGGTTTCATATCCTTCTGAATTAGAGGACATCCTACTAGTCTTCCAGTTGAGTGTTCAGCCATCTGCTGCCATTAAGTGGATGGTGTGCCTTCTCCGTGGCCACGAATTGACTATCTCAGTAAAAATCTTGTTTCTTGCACTGTGGAACTGTGATCCACATTTGACCTTGGCGTCAGAGTCCTGACCCAGATTCCTAAATTGACACACTTTTCTTCAACATAATTTTGAAGTACCATTGCAAAAGAACAGACCTTTGTCAAATTTAATGCCATAAGCAAATCTGATAACTATTCGTGAGAAAACATTTCACTAGATTATACCTTGAAATTAAAATCTTTAAATATTAGCATATCAATACTTAACACCTTGATGTATAATTCCAGTGCTCATGATTATTTTAATGGAAGTACAGACTACAGTGCACTGTTTGAAAGGTTGGAAGAAGCATGTTGAATGGAAACATTATAATTTGAATTGGATGTATACTTAAAAATGAGAAATTGCAGGGTAATGGAGAAATAGCAATGGGCCTAATTGGATAGTTCTTTCAAAGTACTAGATAAATAGTGTTCTACATTCTAAGATTTGATGATTTCATGAATTTGTTGTATCCAATTTAAAATCAACCCTTTGACTGGGTTATAAGACAGATATTTTAAACAAATAAACAAACAATATATCATGCAGTAATATTTAAAAACTCACTTCAAAATTTGATTGTCCAATTAAACCAAAAGATCATCAATGAAATGCAAATGTTAGGTAAATGAACATTAATCTTGACCACTACACAAACAGAAATAATGAACATTATTGAATATATCATGTAAAAGCTGATTTCTATTAAGGTAACGTATATAGACTTTAAATATATTGAAATTGACTTTTATCAATGCAAGATTTGTAGGCATGACATTTGTTTGTGATCGATATTGCTCGAGTTGAGAAGGAGGATGTAACCTAACAGGTGTTATCTCGGGAATAGATGGCAAAAGTCACCATAAATTGGCACTCGGGTAACGTAAGTTCTTGGTTCACTGATATCCATTAGGGAAGGAAAACTGCACTCCTTACTTCACCTGGCTTCAGTATGAAATCAGGTCAATGTAATGCTACCTCTTAGCTTTCTAAGCCATTTTCAAGGATAGTTAATTAGTTCAAGGACAACTAATATGGGATGGGAATCAAATTCCAGATTCCGCAATGATGGTTACATTGCATACAAGAGCAAAGAAAAATAAAGGAGCCACCATGGGGACAAGTGGGAGGTAGTACATTAGCATATGTATTATAAAGAGTGTGTGGCCTGGATGGAAGAAGTTATTAAGTACCATATTAAGAACCATGGAGCTGGTGGTTGGGGTCATGGGTTGGTGTAAATGGGATAATAGAGTGCACAAGGGTGTGATTGGCAAGGGCTAGAAGGCCTAAATGTTTCTTTCACAACTGAAATAAAGTCCTGGAGGACTGATGAAGACCTTCTCAGCAATCCATGGAGCCTGACAATGCTTTGTACTGTCCATGAACTCCCACCTACCAGGAATGAAAATCCAGCAATTGGTGGGTGTACCAACCTGGGAATATTTCTAACAAAGGTCCAGACCATTGAGTCATTGTAGCATTGGTGAAATCCTTTGGCAGATCAGGTCTATATTGGCTGCCTTTACAGCAATCCAATGAGTAATATTCCCTCCATACATTGCTATTGCTCTGCAAATTCCCTCCCATTAAATGTGTACAAAACTTCCTTTTGAAATCATTCATTGGATTCACACTTGTGTTGTGTTCCAGCTCATTATTATTCATTGCCTTGCACTCTCCGAATGAGTTCTCTAATAGCTTTGCTGCTGTTGGAGCTGGGAAAGATGCATCCATTTGAAGAATACCTGAATCCTTAGAAGGATGGAGGAACATACAAGCTCTCTATTATATACATTTCCATGGCAGTTTCCAGGATATTAGACCCCAAAATTTAGCACTGGTGATTACAGATCGGTTTAACATTTTGCGCAAAAGCTATGAACTTCTGTTTCTACACTGCCTCTTAAGTGTCATGTTATGTCAGCCATGGAGACAACCTGCATTGCCTCCAAATTTTTTATTCACTTGTGGGACATGGCTGTTGACTTTTTATTACCCGTCCCTAGTCGCCCTTGGCAAGGTAGTGGTGAGCTGCCTCCTTGAACCGCTACAGTCTGTGTGTTGGACCCACCCCATGGTCTTTGGGAGGCAATCCCACATCTAGCTTCTGAGAGTGGAGGGGTGCCCTGATTGTGCATGGGAGGTGGAGTTGGTGGTTCCAGTGAGATAGAGGATATTTGGGGATTAATAGTGTCAGAGAGGCCCATGCACTCTTGCTTCCCCCTGGCTTGGAAAGAACTCCAGGGCTGGCAGCTCCTTTAAAAATTACCTGACCCTCTTCAGTCCTATTAACTTTACTTGCTGTGCAAGTTGTATTCAGATATCAGAGTAGCACATGGTAAACTAATGTTGTAATGACAATGATGTGTCTTTAGATATAGCTCCATCGATAGAACCTGAAGTAGACTCTGCTTATAGTGTGGTGTAGATGCTAGGACTTATGTTACCAATGTTAATATTGTTGTAGCTGGAAGTACACTGAACTTTTAAGACTTTAACCTCTCACATTATCCTTACCTGACCATCAGAGAGTGATGGTGGATGGAGTGGAAGGATGAGGTTTAAAATTCAAATTATTGCTTCCTCTGCTATAAGGTCACAGATCCTGCTGTTTGTAGAAGTGAAGTTGGAATTGGGTTATTTGAGAATAGATTAATATTTTTCCATTTGGTTTTATAAGAGATACTGGCCTAAATTTCCAAATAGCAGTACCAAAGATAACCCAGTTAAATTAAATAGGTTACAGCTAATATTAAAATTTGGAAATCTAGGCCATTGCACACAATGCATAGAAGTTAGTTTGATGAACCCAAGGACTTTTTCTCATTCTATGCTCTGTTTTTACTCCTTTTAAAAGGAAAATATAGTACTTGGTTGATTCACTTAAAATAATATTCAAGCATCCCAAAGGGGTCATAGCAATCACACAATTCGGGTCAGGAGCAATTCTTATCTTCAACCATATTAACCTACTCTCAGAACAATAATGGAATCTGTGGTAAAGAAAGTAAGAAAGAAACTATTCGAATTTTATGAACTCATAATGTCTCCAGTCTTCCATTGTAAATAAAAATACAGCATTAATGTGGTGCCTTTTAAAGCTTCAGGGTATCTCAAAGTGCTTTATTATCAATGAATTATTTTTGAAATATAGACTTTGTTGCAATTTAGAAAGCACAGCAGTCAATTTGTGTCCAATAAAGTTCCACAAAAGACAAAATGAAAATGAGTGGATAATCTTTCTTCAGTATCATTGGGAGTGGAAGATTGGCAGGGACACTTCCAAATCGTGCCATGAATCATTTATGTTCACCCGATACAACTTGAGGACATCTCAGTTTAGCATCTTATCCAAAAGGCAATACCCCTTCAAAACTGCACTGCAGTGTTAGAATAGTTTGTCTTTGGAGTAGAGTTTGAACCTAGTAGAGTTTATTCTTAATTCAGAAATTAACTGAGCTATGGATGCCATCAAAGTGAAAATGCTTGGAATATAAGAAATGTGGCAGCAAATTTGCACATAAACTCCCAGAAGTAGCAAAATGATATAATCATTTGATTTTTAGTGAAGTTGATGGAAAACTAAACACTAGGAGAACTTCCCTGCTCTTCTTTTGTGGAACCGTTTTTTTAATCCACCTGAGAAGAGAAAGGCTTTGCATCTCATATGGAAGACAGCATCCACAACAATACAGAAACACCTCCACTTCTGTATTGACATGGCAGCATAGATGCTGTGCTTAAACTTTGAGAGAAACACTTGAATTCATACTGTCTGATGTGCAGGATAGTGTTCTGCCAATTAATGACAAATGACACAAGGCTTCCAATATTTGTGAAGAGCCCAGAAGCAGGGAAGAAATCTTTATACATAGAGAGACCCAGAAATCCCAAGTTAATAGATAACCTGACAAATTTAACATGTTACTGTTTTATTCTACTTGCTCCCCAGCAGACAGCTGGATTGAAGACTGGCCAGCTGTTGAATGGGAAATAGAGGCTCCATAAGCAGGAATGTTTGGGGTTGGCAAAAATCATAAGACATAAACAATTTATTGAAAAAACAAGTTTATATACCTTTTGTCTTCAGACAGCCTTGGGTCAGTACCTTGAACTTCCCTACAGTCACAATTTGTGGCAGTGTATACCATCTTTTATCATGTAGTCTGATGTCACACGGTGAGTTTGGGTTCAAGACAGACTAGTGGAAGACAAGTGAAGAACTGTCTTCAAGCTTAGACTTCAAAGTGACACTATTTATTAATACTGAAAGCTACTATACATATATCAGGCTCTGACATATCATTATATTATTATGGATCAAACTATCTCTGTGTGTTCATTTCCATATTCTTATATTATTCTGCTAGGATGTAGCACAGTCTCATCTAAATTGGGGTAATGTGTTGTAATTCCGACAAGTCAGTGATGTGCAGCTTCGTGACATTAGTGCCATGTTGCTCAAGGGTCCTGAAACGCTTACACAACAGCCATGAAATTACTGATACTGAAGGAGGGACAGGTGATGAAGCAGCAGACAAAAATGAATTTGAGGCAACACTCTAGTACCAGAAAGAGATAATAATGGATCTGAAGTGTAGCAATACATCACGTCTGGCTGATGTATGTGTTTTGGACCGACAAAAGGGAGAGAGATCACTCCAAAATCCTTGTCTTCATGTGGGACATCACTTCTTGAGATCTAACAATACATTGCACTTGTTAGCCATGTGAAGCAGTTAGAAATGGAATATACAGGAGGGAAATCCTCCAGGGACTTGCGCACTTGGTGGTGAAGAAGAGGTAACAAATCACCTGAGAGAATCAAGGCTGGAAAAATGTCAATCATCCATATTTTCCCTCATTCTGTCAATGAACAGGATTTTCTTAAAAAAAACTTGTTCCTGGAATGTGGGCACCACTAACTAGGGCAACATTTATTATGAATATTTTGAAGATGAGATTACACTACTCGAGAAGACTCACATCGAGGCAGAAGGAAGGTAGTTTAATTCTGAACAATGATTGCTAATGAGTCTCACATTACGTGGGATTGGAGTCACACATCGGCGAAAACAAATAAAGACAGTAGATTTCATTCTCTCAAGAACAACAGTGAACATGCTTTTTCCAAAAAATTACAAAATATATTAAATTCAAATTTCAGCATCTTACATGGCAGTATTCAAATCCATGCTACCAAACTTTAGCCAGGAGCTCTATAATACTAGTCCAGTTACATTACCACTATCCCATCAAACCAACACCATCACACTTATTAAAACTACAGCGGAGGAACAATGACCTCTGAACTTATATAATAACATGACTTCATATGATCACCTTACATTACATTGTACGTCCAAAATCCCAATGAAGCAAGGCTGACTAATCAACTGATCTAGCCTTGGACTCTCTTTTAGATGCACATACAACACATAATAGTTTGACAATTAATGCCCAGTGCAGGCATATGTTCTCTATGTTGTGGACAAGCCCAACAATAGTCAATACACATATGGAACCTACTGTCCAGGAAATGCCAAAGAGGATCCATCACCATGGTAACAAGAACTGTTAAGCAGCAGCTAGCACTGATGAGCCAGTATGGATTCTAAATCTCTAATGATGCACAGTAGTCCATAATATGACTTAGTTGTTTATGAATTTCTACAAAGTAGGAACCTCATGTCATAATTTGCTTCCAATTTTTGTTCAAACAACATTCAAGGTGTTTGCTTCTTTACATGCTAAATCTTTTGGACTGAGTCTATTTGTGACAGAAACACATTGAAAGATATTTACATATTCTTCCTCAGTATTCAAGATGAAGTTCAAGGCACAGTTCCCCAGCTTGACATTTCAGAGCAGCTGAGTGACATTTACCTATCAGAGAAAACAAGATTGTTACAGTTAACGGGAAGATTGACATTTTACTGCATCCTTTCCTTTTTGTTGACTTCTAACTAAGCAATTTTATCAGCATTTAATTAAGATCTAGCTTTGATTTCTACACATATGGTAGCAAGTTCACAGACACACTTAATGTGCATCATGGATTCAGAATAATTGAATGATGACTGGTCCTGGTCTAGTTCGGAAGTGAAAATGTATCATTTGTTTGCTACCACCCACACTCCTACCATATTAATATTAATTTGATTAGCAACTGACAACTTCTACCTCAATAATGCTGTTATTAAATAGCTGATGGTTCATGATATGTACAACTGGCTCTGATCGACCATTCCAGCATTGATTCTTAATCTGTTAGGAAAGATTATTAGGGGGTTTCAATAAAGATCAGACATGATCTAATTAAGTGACCTATTCCATTTCCAAAGTTTATTCAATCCCAGAGGCACATCAGTTTAGCACTATTTATTATCTCTCCAAGATGAAGCAATTAGTATTGGGAATTGACTGCAGCATTTTGCTTTGTTGCAAATGACAAAGCCATCAGAATTTATCATAGTTGCATCAATGAGAGGCCCAGCAATTTCTGGAGTGCATGTCCATCGTGTCTATATGGCTATACTATATTGTAAAAATCTGGAAGTTACATTGAGTCATTCCTGAATTGCACTCTGTAACCTCAAAAGCAAAGTGAAAGAAATGAGATGATTGCCAATAATTAACAAATCATTTTACCACATTTTAGGGCTGCTATTTCCAAACAGCAAGAGTCTCCATAAGCAACTTTACAATATTATTGAAAATCATAAAGCATCATTTAAGCAAAACTTTCGCTACACTGCACCTATGTCAACAAAGTTAACCCTCATGCTTGGCTGAGAGCTTAGGCTACCATGGTGTTAAAACATTTTTTTTCTATGAACTGAATGTTTCAATATTTATTTTGGAGTCTAGAGCTAATTCCTCATAGGTCTGGTTGCTATACATTTTTTTATGGGGCTGCAGTAACAGTTGCTTTTTAAGAATGGGTATTTTTCAGTAATTCCCAACATGCTATTTTTGCTACAGGTTCAATGGTTCAGCACAGCAGACATACTGGAACAATAGACATGGAAGTATTATGAGTAGGGGTATGAAAGATGTGAGGGACACGGAGGTTGCAGTGTAAGTGGGAGGAGTGTAGTGGGTGTAAAATGTGAGGTTGAAGGAATGTAAAACAGAAGTAGCAACTGACGTCTCAGAGAACTGAAGTTAGCCTTTAGACCATCCTATCTTAACACTCCGCTGCCCCTCTGGTTACCGGATGAGCTTTCTGAGCTCCCAATTCTCTGGATTAAAAATTGAGTCTCCTGAGACACTCTCTAACTACGCAGGTTTGCCAAGGCAGGAAACATTTGATTGAAGTTACCTACCTCAGGTTTTTAAGAATGTTTCTGATTTCCTTCTGCAAACTTATTGATATTCTCTTTCATAATGACATGTAGTGCCTGGCATATGTAATGAAAATGAGAGATTTGAATGCAACATCTTTATAACCATCTCAATTTGTTTTGGATAATAACAAAAACCAGGGGACTGAAGCAGACTTGCACATGGCTAATGATTTAACTTTTACTAGAAATCACGTTAAAATCTGATGTATGATGAAAACTAACACATAACTAAATATTAGCTGATTTGATAATAATGCATTCCTGATCTTATTCCAAACGTGTGAAATTAGAATCCGGCCCCTCCTGCCCTCTCCTTCCTCCTGCTGCTGGCAGAAGCTAGTCTCCCAAAGATGAAAGAGCACCTGGAGTGAGGTAAAAATCCCTCATCCCATTTTAACCTTATCATTGATGCTGAGTATCTCTGTACCTTCATCTTTGTTTGGCCAAAGGCATCAAGGTATATCTGGCCCATCCTGTGTTGTACCAGGCCAGAGTTCTGTAACAACATTCCATCATGCCTTCAGTTGTGGGTCATTTCCTCTATCTACCTGAAGGTGCTTTCCTTTGTGTTGATCAAAACTCAGGGATCAACATTTGAGTATATCTTCTACTTTGGAGCCTTGGCCGTCTACTTGAAGATCGAACAAAATATCCACAATTCAGTTGGATTTGGTAACTTGACCAGCATTTCTGTGGTAAACATTTTGCTACAAGGTTTGTAACAGGCATTGAAGTCAAATCCCTATTCTGTCACCAAAAGTTGTTGAAGTCTTGGAAGTGCTTTCTTCAGCTGTATGGAACGTTAATTAGGCTATGTTTGGAATATCATGTATATTTTTGATCCCCACACTACCAGAAGGATATGGAGGCTTTGAAGAAGGTACAGAAATGGTTTACCAGGATGTTGCCCGTTTTGGAGGGTATCAGCTATAAGCACAGATTGAACAAGCTTGGTTTGTTTTCACATGAATGTCAAAGGGTAAGTGGTGATATGATAGAAGCTTATAAAACTATTAGAGGCATGAATAGAATGGATCGTCAGAGTCTTTTTTTCCCAGGGTAGAAATACCAAATTCTAGGGGATGCAGGTTTAAGGTTAAAAGAGGTAAGTTTGAAGCAGATGTGAGAGGCAAGCTTTTTTTACACAGTGGCTGGTAAATGTCTGGGATGCATTGTGAGAGGCTGTGGTAGAAGCGAATACAATAGTAATGTTAAGAAGTATCTTAATAGATATATGAATAGGCAGGGAATAGAGAGATACAGACCACCTAGAAGTAAATGGCATTGAGTTGAGAAAGACATCATGTGTCAGCACAATCTTGGTGGGTTGAAGAGCCTGTTTCTGTGTTCTTCATTTTTTTTTTGTCATTGCTTTGCATCAAGTTATTTCCAATAGTTGTGGTGAGGTTCCACAACAAATAACTTATTGAAAAGTTATGTGAGGAATCTCATGATGCTGAATACCAGAGCAAGGGTTTTATGTTGTATGCTGAATAATCATATTGTGCTTGTAATTGACCTATGGATTCAAATACAATGGATTTTCCAGCTTGCATGATGCCAGCCATGTTTTTGTGATATGTTGACATCGAAGGCTGTCTCTTTCCTTGGTTTATAGCATCAGATAACTCTTTTGACAGTGACTGTGTAAATACAATCGTACAGTCAGAGAGATGTACAGCATAGAAACAGACCCTTTGGTACAACTAGTCGATGCCGACCAGATATTCCAACCCAATCTGGTCCCACCTGCCAGCACTTGGCCAATATCCCTTTACACCCTTCCTATTCATAAACCCATCCAGATGCCTCTTAAATGCTATAACTGTACCAGCTTCCACCACTTCCTCTGGCAGCTCATTCCATACACACACCACCCTTTATATGAAAAAGTTGCCCCTTAAGTCGCTTTCATATCTTTCCCCTCTCACCCTAAACCTATGCCCTCTAGTTCTCGACTCCCCCACCCCAAGGAAAAGACCTTGTCCATTTACCCTATCCATGCCCCTCATGATTTTATAAACCTCTATAAGGTCACCCCTCAGCCTCTGCACTCCAGTGAAAACAGCCCCAGCCTATTCACCCTCTCCCTGTAGCTCAAATCCTCCAACCCTTGCAACATCCTTGGAAGTATTTTCTGAGCAGTTTCAAGTACTTCCAACAGGAAGGAGACCAGAATTGCATGCAATCTTCCAAAAGTGGCCTAACCAATGTCTTGTACAGCCGCAACATGACCTCCCAGCTCCTGTACTCAACACTGACCAATAAAGGAAAGCATACCAAACGCCTTCTTCACTATCCTATCTATCTGCAACTCCACTTTCAAGAAATGATGAACCTGCATTCCAGAGTGGCTTTGTTCAGCAATACTCCCCAGGATCTTACCATTAAGTGTATAAGTCATTTTCGGACTTGCTTTTCCAAAATACAGTACCCTGCATTTATCTAAATGTGGGCGGCACGGTGGCACAGTGGTTAGCACTGCTGCCTCGCAGCGCCAGAGACCCGGGTTCAATTCCCGCCTCAGGCGACTGACTGTGTGGAGTTTGCACGTTCTCCCCATGTCTGCGTGGGTTTCCTCCGGGTGCTCCGGTTTCCTTCCACAGTCCAAAGATGTGCTGGTCAGGTGAATTGGCAATGCTAAATTGCCTGTAGTGTTAGGTAAGGGATAAATGTAGGGGTATGGGTGGGTTGCGCTTCGGCGGGGCGGTGTGGACTTGTTGGGCCGAAGGGCCTGTTTCCACACTGTAAGTAATCTAATCTAATCTAATCTAAACTCCATCTTCCACTTCTCAGCCCATTGGTCCATCTGATCAAGATCCCATTGTATCCTGTGGTAACCTTCTTTGCTGTCCACGACACCTCCAATTTTGGTATCATCTGCAAACTTACTAACTATGCCTCCTACGTTCACATCCAAATCATTTATGTAAATGATGAAAAGTAGTGAACCCAGCACCAATACTTGTGGCACTCACTGGTCACAGGCTTCCAGTCTGAAAAACAACCCTCCACCACCACCCTCTGTCCTCTAGCTTTGAGCCAGTTCTGTATCCAAATGGCTAGTTCTCCCTCTATTCCATGAGATCTAACCTTGCTAAAGATTCTACCATGAGGAACCTTGTCGAATGCCTTACTGAAGTCCATATAGATCATGTCCCCTGCTCTGCCCTCATCAATCCTCTTTGTTACTTCTTCAGAAAAACTCAATCAAGTTCATGAAACATGATTTCCCACACACGAAGCCATGTTGAATATCCTTTATCAATCCTTGCCTTTCCAAATACATGTAAATCCTGTCCCTTAGGATTCCCTCCAACAACTTGCCCACTGCCAATGTCAGGCTCACTGGTCTATCATTCCTTGGCTTTACCTTACCACCTTTCTTAAATTGTAGCATAACATTCGCCAACCTCCAATCTTTCTGGACCTCACCTGTGACTATCAATGATACAAATACCTCAGCAAATTGCCCAGCAACCACTTCCCTAGCTTCCCACAGAGTTCGAAGGTATACCTGATCAGGCCCTGGGGATTTATCCACTTTTATACATTTCAAGGCATCCAGCACCACCTCCTCTGTAATATGGACATTTTTCAATAAATCACTATATATTTTCCCCACATTCTATATCTTTCATGTCCTTCTCCACAGTAAATACTGATGCAAATGACTCATTTAGTATTTCCCCCATCTCCTGCAGCTTCACACATAGGCTGTCTTGCTGGTCTTTGAGGGGCCTTATTCTCTCCCTAGTTACCCTTTTGTCCATAATGTATTTGTAAACTCTGTTTGGATTCTCCTTAACTCTACTTGCCAAACTCCTTTTGCCCTCCTGATTTCTCTCTCAAGTATACTCCTACTGCCTTTATGCTCTTCTAAAGATTCATTCGATCTATCCTGTCTATACTTGACATATGCTTCCTTCTTTTTCTTAACCAAAACCTCAATTTCTCTAGTCATCCAGCATTCCCTACACCTACCAGCCTTGCCCTTCACCCCAACAGGAATATACTGTCTCTGGATTCTCATTATCTTATTTTTGAAGGCTTCCCATTTTCCAACTGTCCCTTTACCTGCGAACATCTACCCCAATCAGCATTTGAAAGTTCTTGCCTAATACCATCAAAATTAGCCTTCCTCCAATTTAGAACTTCAACTTTTAGATCTGGTCTATCCTTTTCCATCACTATTTTAAAACTAATAGAATTATGATCACTGGCCCCAAAGTGCTCCCCCACTGACACCTCAGTCACCTGCCCTGACTTACTTCCCAAAAGTAGGTCAAGTTTCGCACCTTCTATAGTCGGTACATCCACATACATTTACTACATTTTCCAAAACAGCAAACTTGTTTGAAATGGGAATAGCCACAGAAGGCTCCTGCTCTACCTGCCTTCCTCTCCTACGTTTTCTGGAGTTAACCCATCTACCTGACTGTATCTGTGGCTTTTCTCCTTTCCTGTAACTGCTATCCATCACACCCTCTGACTCTTGTAAATTCCTATTTTCTCTAACTGCATCTCCAACTGACCTGTGTGATCTGATAGGATTCACAATCAAAGACACTTATGTAGACATAATCATCAGTAACATGAAAACTTTCTAAACTCTCATATCCGACAGGAACAGCATATCACTCTACTAAAGGCTATCTTTGCTCCTTCACAATCTACAGACCCAGCAAATAGCACCATCTTTTTACTCTAAAAAACAGTCCTCCAGGCTAACCTAGTACTTATTTTTAAAAATTTAATCAAGAGACGGATCTCAATAAAACATGTAATCAAGAAAGAACCCCTTCTACTCACTAATATAGATTTACAGCAAGGTTATATGTTAAAAACTATGCACCTATCTGTTCTTGTGCTATGAGTTCTTCCACACAGGTTCCTTCAAGCTCAGCTGTAAATTTCGCTGTTTGTGAATTTTTGTTAGACACATTCCGATGTCCAAAGATACATGAATTCAAACAACAAAGGCAGTAACTGTGCAGATTCACTGCAGTGTCAGTTAACCATGGAGGATTCTTTCTCTCTCTTGCTGCTTTTTGTCTGTTTTCCTTCTCCTAAAAGTGCTGCTGTTTTGATATTCGAGGAAATCACCTCCAACACCTAAAACAACACAAAAAAGGAACAGGCCTTCCAGCCACAATTTTTCCCATCCTTCATCTTGGATTACCCAGAATCCTTTTCCAACGTGTTGATGGTCCTTCTTCCCGACATATAGAATAGCTTTCCTGTCAAGTTTTCTTAATGATGATGCTTTATCAACAAAGCTTAGCATGCACAGTGCTAGGAATTTTATAAACTCAAGGGCAACTGTACAAGTCACCCTGGTTTTGAAAAGTAAGCATGCATCTGTGAGTTGCCCATACCAAGATAGATCCTGGAATTTAAAGAATACTGTCAATAAAGTTAATCTAATTAACATTAACCTGACACTTCTGCTTTAGAAAGTGAGCCATTTATGTTGGTTTGCCTCCATCAGTGAGGACAGATTTGGTTATGCTTTTTTTTAATTAGCCTCTATCCACAGCCAGGAATATTTTTTTGAAATTTTATCCATATACCACTGAGCTAATTCTCACCATTGGATAAATTGAAGGGTAATTTCTGGAAGAAAGGTCTTTCAAATTGTGTCCTAAAGACAGTTGTTTCTTGATATCCAGATGCCAAATGAAATGAGCAGATTCCAAGTTCATTCTCTAACTTGGAGAAGAACATACCTCCTGAAAACTCAAGATTTGATTCCTCTAATGTTGGAAACCTGTATGGATGTCTTGTTAAAACATAACTTGGATACCTTGCATCCAAACATACATGGATTGATCCACTTATTTTCATTACTTAGGTGATAGAACAGCCCTAGTTAGATGTGTTGAAGTCTGATTCATGCCATTACACTCCATGTCATTCAACTTGCTCTTAAGCTTCACTTGCTAGGAGGTTGAATTGTTGATTTGCATCTTCTTCAATCCTGAAGCACAGCATCACCTATGAAGTTTCTTATGTTATCAGATAGGTCCTGGACAGACATTTAGCCTTCCTGCCAATCTCGGTGGAATGGTCATTTCATTTCACCAATAGTTACAATGTTGAGCTCTGTATACATATGTAACTCTGTTACTGCTAATCCACTCACATACACCAGGTGAAATACCTGTTGGTTCCACACAGATCTGCTGTAGTTCCATTTCATTATGAATCTACCCATATGCTTTTAATTTGGTTGTTGTAGGTTATATCATTGAATACAAACAATCCAGATACATAGTCTTCAGGATTGAAACTAGTAAGATATTCATTCTTGTTCCCATGTCGACTTTAGATGCAAGTGTATGTTAACCATTTTTCTTGGGGCTTAGAATGCTGATTGTGGCAATGGCTTCTAACTGACTTTGTACACAAATTGCTTAATATTCACAATGTTGCAAGACTGTTTGCTTTCCAATTGAAGATTTTTCTACTCTGAGTTTTCACTCTGGTTTGTCCAGCTGTTAACCTGTGTAGGAAGCTGTAGGAATCCCTACAGTATGGAAACAGGCCATTTGGCCCAACAAGTCCACACTGACTCTCTGAGGAACATCTCACCCAGACACACACTGCGACCCTATCCCCATAACTGCATTTCTCATGGCCAATCCACAAAACCTCCACATTCCTAGACACTATGTTGGCAATTTATCATGGCCAATCCACGTAATCTGCACATCTTTGCACTGTGGGAGAAAACTGGAGCACTCGGAGGAAGCCTGCACACACGTGGGAAGAACAGACAGTCGCCCAAGGTTGGAATCAAACCAAGGTCCTTAGCACTGTCAGGCAGCAGTGCTAACCACTCAACCACTGTGCCACCCTTTTGTATGCACTTTCACTCATTTAGATCTCTGGTACACTCTCTGATGCTGCCCGTATGCTGCACATATGTTTTGTTTGTTTGCGTGTTGTTGTCCCCTCCGGTTCCATGTTCAGAATCAGTTTTCCTCGGAGGCATGTCCAATATCCTTTTACAGCTCAAAACTAGCAATAGTTTTGGAAAGCAGGCAGTTTCATGGTGCTGCAGTAGACTGCACTTCCCATATGGCTTGCTTGCTTTCTGTCTCCTGGCTACCACACCACTACTGATAACTGCACCTAATAATTGCTTATGTTTCTGCCATCTTTTAGCAGGGTATTTTTTTATATTGACTCATGGGATGTAGGCGTTGCTGGCTGGCCAGCATTTATTTCCCACCCTAGTTGTCCATGAGAAGGTGTTGCTGAGCTACCTTCTTGACCGCTGCAGTACGTAATGCGGTCAGCCAGGTGGAACTCATAGACTGAGTTCCCTAATTGGGGCTATTACGCTGGTCCAATCAGGGACTGACAGAAATGACCAGGAGTTTTGGACATCCTGTTCACTCTGAGAGCTGGCTCTGAGGGAGCTGGATCAGTGTCAAAGACTCTCCACGTTAAATAAAGAGTGACATGGTGATGGCATACTGGCCTCTATGGAGTTATTTCACAGTCTAAATGCTATAGGTTGACCGACAATGCCCTTATTGTGTTAATATCACAAAAAAACTTGGATCTGTGTTGAAGGTATGATTAGCTGCATTGACTCCAAGAACAACTCAACTTTCAAGAAATTGGAATCCTTGCCCAAGTCATGGCACCTGTTGGTTAATTGATTGATTCTTGTGGCTGTTGTATATTAGACATCAGATGGAAATGATGAGTTCTAAAGTTTACTTTTACATACAGCTGGTCCCTCTTATGTTCCACAGTTCAAGTATGCTTCTGATCCTCCTCAGACAGGCCTGACCAGTTGACTCTGTGCAACACCTCATTTCCAAGTGCTATCTTTTTTCACCACTTGTTTATCCATTTCTGTGACAGACAAATCAAACCAAGTGTACCTCCATTTTTATGTTCACAACGCATAAACCTAGATGGATCATCTGTTTCTTTCAAATTCATAGTGACAAATTTAATGGTTATCTTTCTGGTCTGTCTTTCACAAAATCGCTGCCAGTGAGTATGGGATTTTTAGCTATGTTATTCTTTGTGGAGATTCAGCAATACAGTTGTGTGTACATTTCAGTTCTTTCTGGTTCTGTTTTGACCCATGGTTCAATTTTCTTTCCCCTATTCTGCCCACTATATTTTTTTTTTGTGCAGGAACAGGCCACTGAGGATACTTGTATGGCTCGGCCACTTTTACAACCCAATTCAAAACTGGCTTGTTTCTCCCATTAACTTTCAATGTAGATAGTCTCCATGTCTTGTACTCACTGTTCAGCCAGTGCTCTTTGTCAAGGAAGGGTCTGAGGAAACATCACCGGACCCGAAATGTTAACGATGATTTCTCTTTACAGATGCTATCAGACCTGCTGAGCTTTTCCAGCATCTTCTGTTTTTGTTTCTGCTTGTCAAGGGATTCTGCTTCTTAGAATTCCCATTTAGATCAGACTCTGTATTGTTTCAAGTCTTGAATATGGTTCTGTCTATGGTCTTCAAAATCACATTGTATTGCTGAGTTTTATTAGCACAAACTTAACAGTCTCACAACAGGAGTGATAAACCAAACATAGGCTCTCTTTATCTGAGGATATATTGCAGAATTGCTCAGTTGACAGATCCATAATAAGTATTCAGCAGCTGTTGCTTAGAAAGCATATCTCACCTAGTTTTTGTTCGCAGTCAATCATTTAAACCTCCAGGACATCTCTGTGGGTTCCCTCGGGTTAGTGTTCTAAGTCCAATCATCTTAAGCTGCTTCATCAGTGACCTTCCATCCATAATAAGGTCAGAGATGGGGATGTTCACAGGTGATTGCACAATGTTCAGTGCCATTTGTGACTCCTCAGTCCATGCTCAAATGCAACATGATCTGGACAATATTCAGACTTAGGCTGAGATGTAGTAAGTAAAAATGCCAGGCAAATACCATCTCCAATAAGAGACAATCAAACCATCGTCCCTTGACATTCAATGCTGTTGCCATCACTGAATCCCCCACTATCAACATGCTGGGGATTATGATTGACCAGAGACTTAACTGGATGCACCACATAAACACAATGGCTACAAGAACAGATTGCCTCCTGATTCACCAAATCCTGTCCATCATCTAGAAAGCACAAGTCAGGAGAACGATGGAATACTAGCCTGATTGGGTGCAACTCCAATTACACTCAAGAAGCTTGACATCATTCAGGACAAAGCAGTTTGCTTGATTGGCACTACATCCAAAAACATCCACTCCCTCCACCACTGACCCTCAATAGAAGCTGTGTGTCTGATCTATAAGGTGCATGGCAGAAATTCACCAAAGATACTTCGACAGCAACTTCCACACCCATGACTTTCTATTTCCACTCCTCAACTGAAACGTTAATGTCAATCACTTTACAACAACCTCAAATATTTTCATGCTGTTGATGTTTTTGTCAAAATCACGTGTTCTTGTTTGCTATTATTGAAGCTCTGAACCAAGATTTAATGATATAATTCAGGTAGGCTTTTGAATATAATTTTGAAAGCTGAATGCTTTGCAAGAACATGCTACATGAAGAACCATCTGCTGTTTGAGATATTATTGAAGAAGTAAAGACTGCAAAGTAATATAAATAGACTCGTCAGAGGGGCAGAGAAATGGCAAATTGAATTCAATCAATGCATTTGAGGAGAAACACAGAGAAGGGTCAGACAATACCTGAATGGTTTTTCCTCGAAAGCAGCAAACATTGAGAACTTTATGATATTTAAAGACACAATGACATTGCCCATCTGGCAAGCTCATTTATGTTGAAGTCCAGATGTTGCAGTCTATTTGAATGGGCTCTAAAAATGTTCATGCTGATGGTGCCACTGTTCTCCTATTCTAAAAATGGCAGGGAATACATAAGTAGGCAGCTCTTCTACAATTACCAGCCTCACCATGGAGGCATTGGCTGCTGCCAATACTACGCCCAAACAAAGACTCTATCAATGAAGGACCCAGCCGCATTTGAGTGCTGATGGAAGACAAGTCATGGAGTGGATATTTTATGGGAGAGTGGGGAGGGCAGTTGGTGGCAAGAACAGGGGGTTGATTTTCAATGGCTCTTCCCTCCCCATCTTCTCAATGTTAGGTCCCTTGATCAGCCACTGATTGCCTTTAAATGAGGACTCTGGCCTGGGAGCCTCCAAAACAACATTCCAGGGTCTGTATTGCATTTTATGCTCTATGTCTCTCTCCCTCTCTAAAATATCTTAAAATGTCAGCTGTACATAAACCTCTGACACACTTGATCTCAAAGTGAAACTGATTAAGACAGTCTGACCATTTGTTGATGCATTGAGATCATAGACCATATTCTGACATGGCTCGCAATGCAGCTAGCACTTGATGTTTGTTGCAGAGTGAACTTTCTACTTAGACATACATGTGACAATCTTCGCCAGCACAGATGCAGTGTAATGCTTCATGCTCTCCAGTTGGGCATTTGCATTTGGTTTCTGACAATGGGAGAGTTACATGAATGCTTGGTCATTCATCTCCTTCAATGCACTGAGAAAGATCAGCTTCTGTGACATTTCCTGGCGCATCTGCTGTGATGCGTGTTTCTCTGTGTGAATTGCAATACGCAGGGATATGCTAGCTTCACATTTACCATCAAATGATGTTTGCTCTGCATCTTCTTGCAGAAGATTCCAAAGAGACCCCACAATCTTTGCATATAAGGGACAAATTTAAAATAAAAATGCATAGTATCAAGGACTGACTCCAATCTTTTTACTTTTGATGGAGTCAGAAACACATGAAGCGTTTTAACAGTTTTGTGTGTATGTTTTCTCCTACTGCTGTCACTCAGTACCTAGTAAATTATTGATGTTGCAAATGGGTGTTTGTCCTTGTTGAGTATCAATATGTGCTGTGATAATACTAATAGCAAGTGAACCGTTTCTGCTAAGTCCTGTCCAATGAAAACAGGTAGGGTTAAGATTTGATTGAATGGCTGCTCAACATCTCACAAGACTGAGAAAAGGATTTGATGAAATACACAAACAGCACGCATTCTGTGGCATTTAAACCCACCTTCATTTGAAAGGAAAGCTGTAGAAATATCATTGCTTCATTCATATATCTGAAGTTAGCTTCATTACATGTCGAGCTTTGCAAAGATTATGAAGGTATGAGTTGATGTTGGGAATCATAGCTTTATTGACTACCTTATAATCAATGCAGAACCCATGTTCACCAACTTTGTGCTGTGCAATGACTTGATTTGATATCAATAAATGAGTTAATTCACTCAATGATACCATCAGCTTCTATTGATTTTATCTCCTATGGAACTTCAGCAAAGACAAAAAATAGCAATCCTCTCAAATTTTGCAAAACTGGAGGAATCGATCTGTCAAAGTGAGGAACATGACAGTACATAACAGTTAATCTCTCCAAGTCTAGTAACTACAGAATTATACAACTATGCCATTGATCATGTTAATATGTGCTCCAGTTGGCTGTTCAATTTGGAAAAGTGTGACGCTGGAAAAGCACAGCAGGTCAACCGGTGTCAAAGGAGCAGGAGAGTTGACGTTTCGGGCAAGAGGGCTGAGAGATAACTAAGGGATGGGGGTAAGGTAGCTGGGAAGGTGATCGGTAGATGGAGGTGGGGGTGATGGTGATAGGTCAGAGGAGTAGATGGAGCGGATAGGTAGGAAGAAAGGTGAACAGGTAGGACAGATCAAGAGGACGGCGCTGAGTTGGAGGGTTGGATCTGGGATGAGGTGCAGAGAGCAAAGATTTGGAAACTAGTGAAGTCAATGTTGATGCCATGTGATTGAAGGGTCCCAAGGCAGAAAGTGAGGTGCTCTTCCTCCAGTCACCAGGTAGTTTGGAGTTGGCAGTGAAGGACCCCAGGACTTGGATGTCTTTGGAAGAGTGGGAGGGGGAGATGAAGTCGTCGACCAAAGGGCGGTGAGGTTGTTTGTTGTGTGTATCCCAGAGATGTTCCCTGAAATGTTCCATGATTTGGCGCCCTAGCTCCCCAGTGTACAGGAGACCACATCAAGAGCAACGGTCACAGTAGATGAGGTGTTTGGATCTGCAGGATATTCAATACTGGATGTGAAAGGATCCTTTGGGGTCTTGGATGGAGGTGAGGGAGAAGGTTTGGGTGCAGATTTTATACCACTTATGGTGGCAAAGGAAGGTGGAGGGTAGATTGGTGGGGGGAGGTGTGGACCTAACAAGGGAGTCACAGAGGGAATGTTCTCTGTGGAACGCAGTTAAGGGTGGGGAGGGAAATATATCTCTGGTGGTAGGATCTAGTTGTAGATGGTGGAAATGGCGGAGGATAATGTGCTGTATCTGGAGATTAATCAGGTGGAAAGTGAGGAACGGGGGATTCTATCCTTGCTGCAGTTGGAGGGGTGAGCTTCAAGGGCGGAGGCATGGGAAGTAGAGGAGAAGTACTGGAGGATGTTGTTGATCACGTGGGAGGGCAAATTGTGGTCCTTGAAATAGGAGGCCATCTGGGATGTCCTGAAGTGGAATTACTCCTCCTGGGAGCAGCTAAAGAGGAAACGGAGGGATTGGGAGTAGGGGATAGCATTTTTACAGGAAGGGGATGAGAGGAGATGTAGTTCAGATAGCTGTGGGAGTCGGGGGGTTTGAAATAGATGACCATGTTGAATTGATTGCAGGAGACAGGTCCAGGAAGGGGACAGAGGTCTCCGAGATGGTCAGGTGAACTTAAGGTCATGGTGGAAGGTGTTAGTGAAGTTGATGAACTGTTCAATGCCCTCGTGGGAGCATGATGTGGCACCAATACAATCACTAATGTAACGGATCCACAGAGATTTTCCTGCATATCAAAACACCTTATCTAATGTGTCCTTATTCTCAATATGGTGTCCTCTACATTGGAGAGTCAGGATGCCAACTCACAGAACATTTCAGGGACATCTCTGGGATGAATGCACCCAATAACCCCACCGCCCTGTGGCCGACCACTTCAACTCCACCTCCCACTCTGCCAAGGGCAAGCAAGTCCTGGGCCTCCTCCACTGCCAAATTCAAGTCATCCAACAGCTGGAGGAAGAATGCCTCATCTTCCGCCTTGGGACCCTTCGACCACATGACATCAACATCAACTACATTAATTTCCTGATTTCCCCTCCATGCACCTCATCCCAGATCCAACCCTCCAACTCGGCACCGCCCTCTTGAACTGTCCTACCTGTCCATCTTCCTTCCCACCTGTCTGCTCAACTCTCCCCTCTGACATATCACTATCACCCCCACCTGCAAGTGCCTTCCCAGGTACCTTCCCCCCAGCCCCACCCTGCTATTTATCTCTCAGCCCCCTTCCCCACCACATTCCTGATGAAGGGCTTATGCCAAAATGTTGATTCACCTGCTCTTCAAATGCTGCCTGACCGGCTGTGCTTTTCTAGTGCCACACTTTTTGACTGGGATCTCCAGCATTTGCAGTCCTCATATTCTCCTGTTCAGGTTTGAAGCCAAGTCTTTCAAAACATTTTCCTCCATAAAACTTTTGCCTTTGGCTTTGCAGAACACAAATGTTTCTAGGATGATATTCCTGTTGTGAACTTGAACTGTGTTTAGTCCAAAAACTAGAATAAAGAGGTAGTCACAAGATTGAAGGATGTCTGTTGCAGAAGTGACAGAAAACTGAAAAATAACAATAGGAGTTTGTCACTTATAACAGATACTTTGATGAGGAGCAGCATTGAGATGTGGACCTAACATTCATTAGCCTAACCCTCTTGCGGTCATGATGGTAGATATTGTCCTAATCAGCCTGCTCGAAGATGGTATTGTTCACCTCTGGAGCAGGTTGGTCTTGAACCTGGGCCAAATGTAAGGACACTAACATTTCTCCACAAGGGCCCTTACACAGAGATTGGCATACAGGTGTCACCCTCAATATCATGAAGAGACTCCATCTTGTGCCAAACTGATGAAGTCTTCTTTGAGTTGCACGGAAATTCCAAATAAGGAGATCAAAGCTGGGAGCTAAATGTTCTGGGGATTTGTTGAAATGACAGATATGAAAAGATAGGTGGTGGGATAACTTTGTTAGTACAAAACAGGCAATGACATTGGATCAAAAACTGTAGAATTCATTTGGGTGACAGTAAGAAATGACCAGGGAAAAAAGACATGGTGGGTGTAGTCTACAGGCCCTAATAGTAGCAATATAATAAGACACAGCAAAAAAAAATCATTAGGAGATAATGAGCGTGTATATACAAGGTATCACATTAACATGGGGCGACTTTAATCTTCATATAGATTGGAGAAAACAAATGATCAGTGGTGGACATAAGGAAAACTTTGTCAAGTGCCTTTGGAACAGATTCCTAGAACAATATGTTGTGAATTTGGCAGGAATCAAGCTATTTTGGATTTACTAATTTTTATTGAGGCAGGTTTAATATTTGATTTCAGAGCAAACAATCCCCTTGGAAACACTACGCATGATATGATACATTTAGGAATTCAGTTTGAAAATGAGAAGATTTGGTTGGAAACATTTGTGCTAAACTTAAAACAAAGGTAGTTACAAAGGCATGAGGGTAGAGTTAGCTAGAGTGGACTGGGAAAGGAGTTTAACAGAAAAGGTGGTTGAGTGTACACTTTTAAGAAAATGGTTTGTGACTCACAAGAAAGATAAATCCCAATGAGGATAAAGGTTTCCAGGAAAGGGATAAGTGACCCATTGCTAACCAAGGGCGATAAGTATAGTATCAAATTGAAAGAGAAAACCATGCAATCTGGCAAAGAATAGTAGTAAACCAGAGGATTGGGAAAGATTTAAAAACCAACAAAAGATGGCCAAATAAACAACAAAGAGGGAGTAGGTAAACTATCATTAATACCAAGTCAGACAACAAAAGCTTCTTTAAATATGTAGAAATGAAGAGAGAGATCCAAATAAAGACAGGCCCCTTAGAGAATGCAGCTGGGAAAATGAAAATGAACTAGGATAAAACAGAGGAGTTGATTACATATTTTGCATCAGTCTTCACAGTAGAAGACACTGATAGCATATTGAAATGATTAAATATTCAAGGGGCAAAAGTGGGGGTAAATAAATACAATAAGTATCACTGGAGAAAATGTATCAGGGAAACTGAAGAGGCTAAAGACTGATACATCCCCTGGATCTTATGGGATGCATGCTGGGATATGAAAGGAAGTTGCTGCAGAGCTAATAGGTGCACTGGTAATAATCTTCCAGAAATGCTTAGGTTCTGGAAAGCCCAAGAAAGTTGGAAAACTGCCAATGGAACAATCTTATTCAAAAAAGGAAGCAGTCATTTAGGCCATAGACATATTTATTTAATCTTGGAAGCATCCCCATTGCATTTCATTCCACCTTTGTAGGACAAAGAAACAACTTCTTCTCGAGCAGATCTCCCTGCAGAAATATAGCTTTAATATCAAACAACTTACACTCACAAGCATTTGCTGCTAATGAAACTAAAATAACTTTCAAAATTGCTTCTCCTACCACATAATCAATTCTTGTATTTTGGTTCCCCCAATTTCTCTTCAAAACCTTTTGAAACTTTTGCCCTAGCTTTATATGTCCTACCTGGAGACACTTTTTTCTGTTAATGTGAGGGTTGGATGTATCTTGTCTGGCAATTATGTGCATACCTCAAATTCAATCCAAATTTGTAGTTCATGTTGCTTGGCATTTTTTATTAACATTTTTTCTTGTTTGGTTGTGATCACTAAGACCTCCCAACATGTGGGCATCTGCTCCTGGTTTGTACTATATTCTTGTTCTTGTTAAACTATATCCTCTTTCTTACCTTCTATCGCTTTCTGAACTGCTACTATTTGGCCGCACCCTTTTATAAATAGGATTTCTTTCAATAGTCCATGATCTCTTTGAAGAATCATGTTTTCTTCTAAACCTATCATTTGAGCTTACACCATATTTTCTGGTCTTCCTCATGTTCCCTGTCCATGGGCCTAATTTCCTGCCTGACATCCAGTACATACATCCAACTTTTATATTTTCCAATGGCCTTCCCTCCTCTGCTTATTATAATAGCATTTCTCCATTGACTAACCCCTTCTGGTAAATATTAACTTTCGTACTTACATTTGCCAGTTGTCCTTTGGGACCAATAGCTTAATATTGACCATCAGAACTGATCTGTCAGTTATCAGACAAACAGTTAATTGCAGCAGTTTGATCCTCATAGCTGTGTTAAATTTAATTTTAGGAGGTATCTGGCTCCTCATTATTTTTTACAACCTCTTCAGGCCAGAAAATTTGTAACCCAATTCAACAAACTTGGTTCCCAGTTTGTAAAATTAGTATTTTTCCATCTCTATGAGTAGCCTTTCCTAGGACTTTCCAATCTGTAAGTCTGTCTCTCCTATAATAAGCCATTTCTCTCTGAATGATTCTTGTTTCTGATGATGATAATTTGTAGTGAACAGATAACAGACACGTATAATGAAGTACCAAGCAACTGGACACTACAGTTTGGTTTGTTGTACTGCTCATATCGTGAACCAATGGGTTAATACCTGCTGCAGCAAGATAAGGCACTTAAGTCAGCATTAATTGACCACTCAATGCCCCTTTATCCTGTCACTGTGAGGTGTCTTATTACGTGGCCCACTTTGCCTTAGTGACCCTCAGATAGCAGTTAGGATTAATTCCCCATTCTGTATTAGTCTTCAGAGGAAATATGTACAGAGAATGCTGGAGAAACTCAGCAGGTCTTGCGGCATCAGTGGAAAGAAAGCAATGTTAATGTTTTGAATTCAGTGAGCCTTCTTCAGAACTGGACTTAAAAATGTTAAGTCTACTTTCTATCCACAGATGCTGCTAGACCCTGCTGAGTTTCTCAAGCAATTTCTGTTTTAGTTTCAGATTTCCAGCATCCACAGTTTTATTGTTTATTTTACTGATCAATGATGCTGGTTTTCTACTTGTGTACAATATTTATTTCCACTTAAGGTAATATCAATCACTGGAATCTCCTGCAATGCATTGATAGAAATTCTAATGAAGTATCATAAATTGTCGGAAATAATTAATAAGTAACTTCGTTTTATATCTTTTCCACTTGGAATACATGACTTGTCATTTCACAAGAAATATTTGGTTGTCCATAGTTAATCATCTGTGTCTTCAACAGAAAGGCATTGAAAGGGACAACCAATGACTTATTAGTGCTATTCAATATTTTACTTAATTCCTGTTAATATTTCTGTGTGCTTTTTTTTAGTGAAAGGGATTAGGAGATTTGCTTAAGAATGCATCCATTTATAAAACATCCTGGCATTCAGAATAATGGTTATTCCTGCAGCATCTGTGGAAGATTCACTGAACAAATAATCAAATCTAAAAATTTTGATTTAGACTCACATACTCCCACTGTAATAATTCTCATCCCAGGCCATACTGGTCACTGACTAGGAGCCAAACCCCAGGACAGTATGGCACATTCTGCTGTAAGAGACTGAGGAAATTCAAAGTGACTCCAACTTTATTCACAGCAGACTTCAATAACATCAGTCAATCTGCAGCTTACATTGTATAAAGCAGGTCACTGATGGATCACGGACCAGAATAAGCAACTTCATCACATTCTCAGTGAACGACAGGAGGGTATCCCTGGATTTTACCAAACGATTGATAGTCCAGAGTGTGTGTGGCAACATGTAGCAGGATTATTGCATTTATCAGCTGTAGGACTGTGTAGGTTTCAATCTGCAGTTTGCCTGGTTCCAAGTGCACAAGATCATTCTTGAAAATTCTGCTTTATCAGCAGCAAATCATCATGCTTTTAAATGAGGCAATCTACTATGCAACTATAATTGAAATGGCAAAGAAAGCTGCTGAGTCAGTTTTCAGGAAATGTAACTGTACAGTTCTGGTTCATGAAACCTTTAAGTCAGCCAGGTGAATGTGATAAACAAACATATATTGAGATCCATTCAAACCCTGAGTGTATTGTTAATATGGATGAACTGATTAAATGCTATCTAAAGAAATATGGAGCACTCAATATTTTATTTGCTGCATGGTTCACAACATTACAGTACAATAAGGGAATGGAATAAATGCACAGACACAGAGAGCACAGAAAAAGGTTATTCATTCTACCCACTGTTAGTAAATTTCCAATTGTTACTCATACCTAAGGCTCATGCACAATTTGGAACTCAAGTTGGTCTGAATATGCAGACCAGTTTAGCTCATCAAGTGTTGGGCTTGTGGCAAGATTGCAATGTGGCTATGTAATTGAAGTAAAAAACAGCACCACAACAATGCCAATTTTGTCGTTTTGTCGTCTTTATGCCTTGGTACTAATAGCCCCTCTTATATGGTCTCTCAAAGTAATGAAACTAAGAGCTGGGAACTGGCTTTATCTGTCCTGTGTATTTTTCCTATCAAATACTGGGTACCAAGTCATGCTGAGTGAATCTGAAGAAAGATGTATGGTATGTTCAGGCTATTAACTCAATTGCGACTTTTTTTATGCCTTATTTGCCATTTGTTTATCATTTATTCTGAGTGATATTCTTGTTTCTCACTATGTGATTCATTCACACTTCAATTGCAGACATCCTTTTTATGCATTTACTCCTGTCGATTATGCTATATTGTGATTGGAGTTCTCCCAAGAAAAACAAACATATGTCAGTACCATTCCTTTACTGTTTGCCATAACTCTTTCCTGTTTTTTTAACAAATTTCAGGATACTTCTATAATAGAAGTTAAAGTGGTTAGTTTAGATATATTGAAATAAAGTTGTTCATTTATTTAAGAGAGTGGACACATGTCCAATGCCATTAGAAAGTAAACTATGAATAATGCATTGTGTTGCTTTGAAAAGCAAAGGCCACACTTTTTAAAAAATCTATTTAAAGGGTGTTTGTGAGGCCATATCACTTAAGTTTCATATTCCCTGTGTGTTTCATGCCACTTTCTAATTTCTGGATGCCATATCAAATGAAATTTTGTATTTTCTGCCTGGGTATAAAGTAGGTGCTGCAGATCTACTGCTCATTTCAGGAACTAACTTTCTTTTATTATGTCCATTGATTTTAATGGGATATAAAAAAGGAGCCATTTCTATATCAGGAGCTTGATCTGCAATGTTAGTTTCAGGCCCAGATAGTAGTGTGACAGACTACCCCATTATTTTTACTGGATCTTTAGTACTGTTGTACAAACTAAGTTGATGATTGATTACAAGCAATAGAAGCATTATAGAATAAAGCATAGAATAGAACCAAAACTTAATGAACATAAATTGATTTCTGAAGATAAACAGTGAAATGTAATTAAAGTCATTGTTAGAATAATGATGTATATTGGTGACAATTGATGTAAGTCATCTGGTTTCAATACTGTTACTGGTTTATTAATTTCCTCTGGTAGATTGCTTTCCTTTATTAGTCAGAGTATTGAGCACAGGAGTCGGGAGGTCATATTGCGGCTGTACAGGACATTGGTTAGGCCACTGTTGGAATATTCTGTGCAATTCTGGTCTCCTTCCTGTCAGAAAGATGTTGTGAAACTTGAAAGGGTTTAGAAAAGATTTACAAGGATGTTGCCAGGGTTGGAGGATTTGAGCTATGGGAGAGGCTGAACAGGCTGGGGCTGTTTTCCCTGGAGCGTCGGAGGATGAGTGGTGACCTTTTAGAGGTTTACAAAATTATGAGGGGCATGGATAGGGTAAATAGGCAAAGTTTTTCCCTTGGGGTCGGGGAGTCCAGAACTAGAGGGCATAGGTTTAGGGTGAGGGGAAAGATATAAGAGAGACCTAAGGGGGAACTTTTTCATGCAGAAGGTGTTACGTGTATGGAATGAGCTGCCAGAGGATGTGGTGGAGGCTGGTATAATTGTAACATATAAAAGGCATTTGGATGGGTATATGAATAGGTAGAGTTTGGAGGGATATGGGCCGGGTGCTGGCAGGTGGGACTAGATTGGGTTGTGATATCTGGTCGGCATGGACGGGTTGGACCGAAGGGTCTGTTTCCATGCTGTACATCTCTATGATTCTAAGAAAATACATTGAGGAAGACTTGAGGCTGTGCAAGAAGAAAGCAGAGTTGTAGCTAGACTGATATCTAGTATCTTACATTCCAGGTATAGGTTTGCTTGCTGAGCTGGAAGGTTCATTTTCAGACGTTTCATTACCATACTAGGTAACATCTTCAGTGATTCTCTAGATGAAGCACTGCTGGTATTTTCTGCTTTCTATTTATATGTTTGGTTTGCTGATGTCATTTCCTATGGTGACATCATTTCCTATTCTTTTTCTCAGGGGGCGGTAAATGACATCCAAGTCAATGTGTTTGTTGATAGAGTTCCAGTTGGGGTGCCTTGCTTCTAGGAATTCTCGTGTGTGTCTATGTTTGGCTTGACTTGGATGAATGTGTTGTCCCAGTCGAAGTGGTATCTTCCCTTATCTGTATGTAAGGATACTATTGAGAGTGGATCATGTCTTTTTGTGGCTCGTTCATGTTCATATATCCTGGTGGCTAGTTTTCTGCCTGTTTGTCCAAAGAAGTGTTTGTTACAGTTCTTGCATGGTATTTTGTAAATGACAATAGTTTTGCTTGTTGTCTGTAAAGGGTCTTTCAAGTTCATTAGCTGCTGTTTTAGTGTGTTGGTGGGTTTGTGGACTACCATGATGCCAAGGGGTCTGAGTAGTCTGACAGTCATTTCTGATATGTCTTTGATGGAAGTGAGAGTAACTAGAGTTTCTGACGCATTTTGTCTGCTTGTTGGGGTTTGTTGCTGAGAAGTCGGTGGACTGTGTTCATTGGGTACGCATTCTTTTTGAATACACGGCGTAGGTGATTTTCCTTTGCTCTGCGTAGTTCCTCTGTGCTGCAGTGTGTGGTGGCTTGTTGAAATAATATTCTAATGCAGCTTTGTTTGTGGGTGTTGGGGTGATTGCTTCTGTAGTTCAATATTTGGTCCGTATGTGTTCTTTTCCTGTAGACGCTGGATTGAAGTTCCCCATTGGCTGTTCACTCTACTGCGACATCTAGGAATGGCAACCTCAGCAACAAACCCAAACAAGCAGACAAAACACATCCAGAAACCATAGCCACTCTCACCTACATCAAAGACATGTCGAAAATGACTGCCAGACTACTCAGACATCTTGGCATCATGCTAGCCCACAAACCCACCAACACACTAAAACAGCAGCTAATGAACTTGAAAGACCCTTTACAGACAACAAGCAAAACTAATGTCATTTACAAAATACCGTGCAAGAACTGTAACAAACACTACATTGGACAAACAGGCAGAAAACTAGCCACCAGGATATATGAACATCAACTAGCCACAAAACAACATGACCCTCTCTCACTCACATCCTTACATACAGATAAGGAAGGACACCACTTCGACTGGGACAACAATCCAAACATAGACATGCACGAGAAGTCCTAGAAGCATGGCATTCCAACTGGAACTCTATCAACAAACAGATTGACTTGGATGCCATTTACCACCCCCTGAAAAAAGAACATGAAATGACATCACCATAGGAAATTACATCACCACAGGAAATGACATCAACAACCCAAGGAACCCCAAACATATAAATAGAAAGCCGGAAACGCTAGCAGTGCTTTGTCCGGAGGCTCACTGAAGGTGTTACCTAGTATGGTGATGAAAATGGAAATGAACCTTCCAGTGATCAAAGCTTCATCCAGAACCTCAACCTGAGCTATAAATCATCTCAAAACAAGTTAGTATCCTGCATTGAATAGTTGTCCTTACAAAAGGTGGTTGTGGGCTGCCATCTTGAACTGCTGCAATTCATAACGTTTGTGCTACACAAGAGCCCCTTAATAGTACTGTTGACCACACCTTACATTATTCTGGTAAGGCTTGATAATAGCTGATGGATCAGAAACTGGACAAATGCCATTTCTCTTACTTTTTGTTGCCAGGACAAATTTGTCACTTTCCCATTTCGCACATGCTAAGGGACACAATCAAAATAGTACTGAAAACCTGTTCTGAAGAAGGTTCACTGGACACAACACTCACTCTAGTTACTCTCCACAGATGTTGCCAGACCCGCTGAGTTTCTTTTCTGCATCTTCTGTTTTTGTTTTTGATTCCCAACATCCATTTTTTGGTTTTATACAATAAAACTAGTGGCAGCTCCCACAAAGCTTTAAAGGGGAAATTTAAAGGCTTCCTGCCATTATTCAGGGCCAAAACCCATGTAAAACCTCTCAAGCTATATGCAACTGAAATGTTCAAGTACATGTCCACATTGCAATATTACCACATGCTCAAACGGAATTGTATTTTTAAGGATAACCTGTAATTTTAAGTACCTCAAATGCTACATATTGTATTGAAGGAAAAAAAGACTGTATTGTACTGAACTGTTCAATTTTGATGGCATGCTGTTATGTACTTCCATAAAGTTATGAATAAAGTATATCTTATGACAATAAAATATTCCATTTGGCCGTTAGATACCAGCCATACAGATGGCTATATTAGAACTGGCTGGAGACAAAGGCCAGTTCTAGAGCATAGATCTTCAGTGCCACAGCTGGGGTGCTTGTCAGAACCCTTTGCCTTTGCTATATCCAATGTACTCTGTTGTTTTGTGATATTATTTAGATTGAAACAAATTGGCTGAGAATTGTCTTCTGTAATTCTAGGGGACTCAGGAGGACACCATGTTGGATCGTCTACTCAGCACTTGTTGAAAATAATTTCAAACACAAAAACCTTGTCTTGATAAAAGAAGTATCAGTGTTTAAACAGAACTATCAGCTGTTGCATATAACTCTGGCACAATCTAAAATGGCAATTAATATGAGTGAGCGCTGTATCATACAGACAGATGCCTTGTTTAATGAAAGTGCCAGGAAAAAGATTCTGCAGCTTGAGTCCATACCCTTGGAGCTGGCACAATTTTTTACTCATATTCATCAGGATCTGCTCTAACACATCAGATGATAAACCCTCAGCACAGCGCATTATGTGCCAAATAACCAGCAGGCTACTGGCTTTCTTCAATCCTTGCATTATAATTGGGCTAAACATTTGTTTGTGTAACCATACTTCAAAGCAATAATACCTAGATTGGGTAGCTTTTCTGTAGCAGGCAGGGCCATAAGCTGTTAATTGCATAGCCTGTGTGGCTTTGTCCATTCCTATCCATAAAGAAATGGTGAAGGTATCAATGAGGACACCATGGATATTCAAATAAGCATTTTGTAGTGTTCTAATCAGAAGTAGAAAAAAAGTGAAAAGTAATTTTAGTACTAAACTACCTACATTTGTCTTAAAGAGGAAATTGAAGAAACTTTCAAAATCACATTGCAGTAATGAAAAATGGCTTTCATGATTTTATCCAATTTTGGAACAGGACACTGCAAAAAGCAGTGTACCCAAAATGGTTTAAAGTTACTGGAAATGCAGAGACTATGTTAACTGTTATCTAATGTCTCAAACAGGTAGACAGTGAGGGTTGTAGCTGACCATCTACCTGAGCCTAATAGTGAGAGCCCGTCTCATCACTACTTGCATTATAAACAACTATAAAGGTCAAGGAATGCAGAAAATGCTTGGCTGCTACACAAATTTGTCTGACAGTCTGGTCCTGTTGGCTTGTGTGTGAGTGGAGTTATAAACATTAAATAACAGCAAATAAGAGAGACATAATACAAGATAGATATATCACTATGGCCAAGATGTCTGTAGAAATGCAATGATGTAGCCTGTTAGTTAAGCTTGGAGAAACGGTATCTTGATAATCGAAGAATATGAAATAGAATTTCACCTCAGGCCACCCATTATTTGCAGTACTAATATTAAATTACATTGCAATCCAACTGAGTTTCAGGGGCAGTGTACATCAGTTGGCAGAACCAATAAAAAATTATTTATACTGCCACCAGGGATAAATCTTTACTCTGCTGTGTTTACATAATGCCTTGCATAACGTCAGGATGTCTCAAAGTACTTCACAACCAATTAAATATTTTGAAATGTTGTCATTATTGTAACAGTGGAGAATGTGGCAGGTGAATTTGAACCCGTTCTCTCTTATCATCGCAATGTCATATCCTGCCCCCCTTCATCCCCACCCACTTTTATTTACTATCATGTCATTTATTTACAAATGTGCAGAGTAATACTAATTTAGACTTCAGTATTTTCTCCCTTACTCCAACTTCACCCATTAACTTACTATTCTCAATGCTAGTGCTATATCTCTCTCCAAGCATTTTACAATCCCTGTATTTTTTAAAAATATTCTTTCTTGGTTCCACACTTTTTTGCCAAGGTAGATTAAAGCCTTTTCAAAAGCACCAGTTCTGAAAACTGGACCTCAAGTTTCTGCACATGTCTAGAACATGTCTTGAATTATTTATAATACTTTATTACTTTTGCCCTGGCATTCATTGTCCCTAGAGTTTCTTAGCTAAATCCAAGTACAGTTATTTCTTTAAAAATAACATGCTGTAGATCTGGAGTCACATGTAGGTCCGAGTTTCCTTCTGTGGAGTTTCGTGGCTCAGATAGATTTCTCACCAAAACAGACAGTAGCTTCAAGTCAAGGGAAGATTAAGCTTTAATTTGAATTTCTTCATCTAGTGATGGAGATTTTAACCATTCTCCCAGAGTATTTGCCTGGGTCTCTAAATTATGTATTCAGTGACAATAGCATAATGCCACTCACCTCCCCTTTTCTAAAGAATGTTGGGCGATCTGTAAAACGCAGGTATTATGATGATTTTCAGCAGCATTGTTTCTTTCTGAGAGCCAATCAGCTGAAAGTATTTTGCCATATTCTTTCTTCTCTCACAAGACCTTTACAAAGTAACTAATTTGTCACAAGTACTGCACAAATGCTGCACAAATTCTGCACAAAGGCAGAAGTGCAATTGTTGTTTCCTGCTTATAAATGGCCCTTTGGAGGCTGATTAAATAAATTTTGTTTGGAAAAAAATAAAACTGATGATTTTTTTTGACAATCTGTTATTTCTGATCAGAGCAATGGAATCACAGACAATGAACCATTGCCTTTTCAGTAATTTATTGAGGCATTTGTTACAGAGTTCAACATTTTACCGTTTGGTTTTAATTTGCTCTGTATTGGTTAGGTACATTTTGCATCAAGTTTACCAGGATAGTTTCACCTGTATATTTTCAATATGTGCATCCAGGGTGCCTTACTTTCCTTATAATGTATATCACTTCAAACTTCTCTGCATTAAATTTAATTTGCTATTGTTCTGCTCAAATGCATATCTAGTACAAGACAATTTGTTACATTATTTTACAGGGAATGGAAATTAGATTATGAAGCTCGTAATTTCCTGTTTTTATTTAGTATCCGTTTTTGAAAATAACTCTTTCCAATCTACTGGTTCTCCTCCCTTTGACTCAGTTATAATCATTACCAGTGCTTCACAGCTATCTTCCCTAAACTCTCTCAACATCCAGCCCATCAATAACTGCCAACTCATTTCTAATGAACTCATTGATTATATTTAATATTTCTTGGCCTGAAGAGATCTGCTGTTCGTAATGAGTAAATGGTCAGTCCAAAGATTTACTATTTTATGCTCATTCTCCATTCACCTCCAACACACAGGGACATCACTGTGTACCATCTGCAAGGTGCAATGCAGTAACTCACCTTGGCTCCCTCAATACTAACATCCAAACCAATGAACTCTACCACCTAGAAGGATAAATGCAGCAGATGCAAATTTCCTTCCAAGTCACACACCATCCGAACTTGGAAATCTGTCAGCATGCTTTCACTGTCACTAAGTCAAAATATTTGTACACCTTTCCTAACGGCACTGTTGGTTCACCTACACTCCAAGACTACAATGGATCAAGAAGAAAAAAAATCATCACCCTATTCTCCAGGATAGGAAAGGGCACACAGTAAAAGCTTAGCTAACAAAATCTAAGTGTCATGAAAGAGCAAAAAACCCCTTAAGTTTTAAAATAATAGAGGAACTGGTGGCAAAGTTAATATGATTTTAGAAATGAAAATAAATAATTAAATGAAATAATTAAGTAGTTAATTAAAACACATTGAAGATAGCAGAGTAATGTGTCATGTGAAAGCTCCTGGATGCCTGTATGATCCAGGCAAACACATCTGCAGTAAGTGTCTGAGACAAGAGGAACTTTGGCTTGGAGTCATTAAGCTAGAGACCAAGCTAGAGACACTGTGACACATTTAAAAAAAGAGAAATGGATGTTTTGTACCAGGAGGCAGTCACACTCTTTGGGATAGAATCTTTTGATGTGGCCAATAGTCATCAACAGTGAACTGTGGTTTTAGAAGAGCCAGATAAGGGACACAGATAGGAGAGCTGGAGCCTTAGGCTTTGCAAAAAATATCCAACAGTTTTGAGATTCTATCAATTCGTTTGGATGAGAGTGGAGGCTGTAGGGTGAATCACCTAACTGATCACTGCACTACAGAACAGAGTGTCACTCAAGAAATGTAGTGGTAGCATCAACAGTATACAGATGAAGATTGCCATTGCTTTCTGCAGCAAAGAACATCCATCTAGAAGATTATTTTGCTTGCCTAGTGCGAGAATTTGAGACATCTGCTCAGAAGTGGTGAGGAATTTACAGCAGGAGGCAGGGGGATGCAGTCATTATGTCCCATGTAGGTCACAATGACAGGGCCAAGATAAAGAAAAAGATTCTATATAGCATAAGAAGCTAGGCATCAAATTAAGAACCTCAAAGATAATAGTCACTGGATTATTATCTGGCCTATTTGTAAGTTAGCATAGAGGAAATAAGATTTAAAAAGTTAATATATATCTATGTAATGCATGAAGAATTCCAGTAGATGTTTGAGAAGGCACGATATCAGACACTATAGTGGAAAATTAAAACTCATAGGCTAAAGGGTAATATATTAACATGAATAGAAGATTGACTAGCTAACCAATTAGGAGAAAGTGAGGACTGCAGATGCTGGAGATCAAAGCTTAAAAATGTGTTGCTGGAAAAGCGCTTCTGCCTGAAACGTCGATTTTCCTGTTCCTTTGATGCTGCCTGACCTGCTGCGCTTTTCCAGCAACACATTTTTTAGCTAACCAATTAGGCATAAATGGATAATTTTCTGGTTGGCAAATTGAAATGAGTGGTGTGCCATGGGGATCAGCACAGGGGCCTCCACATTTACAATGATTTGGATGAACGGACCAAATGTAAGTTTGCTAAGTTTGTTGATGACACAAAGATAGGTAGGAAAGTATATTTGAAAGAGGACATAAAGAGTCAACAAAGTGGGTTTAGATAGTTTAAGTGAATGAGTAAAGATCTGGCGGATGGAACATATTGTGGAAAAAAATTGAAATTTGAAACAAAAATCTGATTATACTAGTCACATTTTCTAGCTCTTGGCCTCTAGCCCTGGAGACCATGGTAACATAAGTGAATATCTAAATACTGCTTAAATGTAATGAGAGTTCTGACTCAACCCCCTTTTTTAAGCAGTGAGTTCTAGACTACAATCACCTTCTGGTTGAAAGCATTTCTCCTGAACTCCCCACCTAACCTTCTACTTCTTAATCTTAAGTAATGGCCCTGGTTATTGACACCACTACTAGTGGAAACGGTGCCTTCCTAATCAACATACCAATGCCTTTCATAATCTTATACTCCTCTATCGGGGCCCTTTGCTGCTCCAAGGAAAATAACCCCAGACTTTACAATCTATCCTCATAGCTCAGATTATCCAGAAGAGATAATTTTATACAATTCTGGCAGAACATCCCTGTTCTTGCATTCTAAACCTCAGCTAATAGAGGCAAATATCCTAAATAAAAGAACCTGGCATGGGAATTCGGAGGCAGAAAACGTACTTATTATTGAAATCTAACTCCTCCCCTTGTCATCACTCATATCTGGCCCTGGGATCTTGTGACAATCCTAGACTGGTGTTACATCGACAGTATTCACCACCTGCCCAATGGAGTTTCCATTCAATAGAGCTATTGCTTTTGATTAGGGGAAAAATTAGATGACTGGGAACTCTTCCCCTGGGTCCTTCATCTTCATAAATCAAACTAAATCACAGGGTTTTGTCCACTTTGCTGTAGCATCCTTGTCGTTGTAGCTTTCATTTCCTGTGTTCAGTTCTCACTTAGGTAAATTGAGAAAATGATTTCATAAATGTGATTGTTTGTGGGTAGGCAGCAGAAAATAACTGCTGCAGTTTTACAAAATCTGGACACGCTTGCTTATGTTCTTCACAGAGAAGGCAGCTGCTAAAAGACTTCTGTGAGTCCAGTTCCACATTTTTTGATTGGCTCCCTATCAGCACTGCAACTTGGGCTGAGTAATATAGAGTGTCCCCCGCTGGGCGCACTCACACCTTGAGAGAAACTATATTTTTAAAATGCCTTGAATGTTGCATTTATTTCCACAGATTTGAGTTAGCCATAGCTCTGATATTTCCACTGCATTGACATTTCCACTGCATTTCTCCTACCAGCGCAACAGCTTCAGCTGACATCTTCTAATATTTTGAATATTTCTGTGTGTACTTCCATTACAGACTTACATCCTTACATATTTCTCAGTTTTTGTCTATTACTGTAAATCATTCGGATACCTGTAGTCATGCCTATCACTAACTGACCTTGTATCCTATGAACTTTCAAGTCAAGCTTTGTCTCCGCCCCTCACTTGAAGAGAGTGAGGACTGCAGATGCTGGAGATTAGAGTTGAAAAGTGCGGTGCTGGAAAAGCACAGCAGGTCAGGCAGCATCCGAGGAGCAGGAAAGTCGATGTTTTGGACATGAGCCTGAAATGGCGAATCTCCAGTTTCTCAGATGCTGCCTGACCTGTTGTGCTTTTCCAGCACCGCACTTCTCTACTCTGCCCCTCACTCATCCATCTTGTTAAAATTACCTTCAAGTGCCTCCACAGAGTGTCTATCAAGTTTTTTTCATCCCAATAGAAATGTATCTTGTCTTTCCACTTCTTTCTTTATTATGGAAGGGTTCATGCTTATTTATGAAGGAGCATTGCTATTTCACATGATGCGACCAGCTGCTCATTTATCTCTTAAATTGCTTTGTTGAACTCATGTCCTTTCTCATATGAGTACAGTGAAAATATTATTCTATATCATTTCTCTTTGATTTTTAAGACCTGTCACTATTTTGTATTCATTTGTTCCTGAGTTGTGAGTGATGCGGGCCAGGTCAGCATTTATTGCCCATCCCTAATTGACTTTGAGCTGGTGGTAATGAGGCACCTTTTTCGAATTGCTACAGTTCATTTTATTCGTACATCCATGCTGCTTTTAAGGAAGGATGCCAGGATTGTTGAACCAATGGCAGTAGTGATAAACCTTTAGGTTAAGTGATCATGTTCAAAGCATCTGCTGCCCTAGTCTCTCTAGATGGGAAAGATCATAGGTTTACAGCTTGTTGTTAAAGGAATCTTGGTGAGTTTCAGTAGTGTGCCTTGTAATCAGTACATGCTATTGCTCAAATGCATTGGTGGTGGAGGGATGAATCATTGAGGTGGTAGAAGGGGTCCTGATCACATGCGTTGTTTTTTTTAAAATGGTGTAAAACTTCTTGAGAGTTATTGGAGCTTAGCTCATCAGGCAAGTGGAAAGAATTCCATCATGATCTAAGCTTGTGTCTTGCAGACGTTGGTCAAGCTTTGAGGAGACAAAAGGTGACTTACCAAGGTACACACCAAGGTGTGTGTGTCTGCCATTGTGAAGGGTGTGCATGAATTTTGGGATAATACATCCTCAAGGTACTCATTGCCTCCAAGGAGTCCTCAACCTGGCCCTTCTGCAGCTGCTCCATCACTCGTGAAGGACCAGTCAGTGATTTAAGACATGATTTAAGCTGATATTGATGGAGGTTTCACCATCTTCTCTTGCAATGAAAGGAGAGAGCAAGTTATGGATTGTGTGTTGAGAGGATCAACTGAAATTCCCAGGAGTAAATGGAAACAGCATCCAATATCTTCCTACCATATTTGTGCCTGCTACTAGACTTCAAAAGCAAGGGTTGATCCAGTCATTCAGTTTCTGTGCTGAGATCCTTTCTGCTGAGATTTTTCACTTCAACTGTAAGTCATCGTCACGTTCATATTCTGTGACTGGTCGAGAAATAAGGAAACCAGGTTCTCAGGTTGTGGTCCCAGTAACAATGCCGGTTGACACAGCAAATGAACTCTTGCTCTGTTGTTGACCTTCCCATGTTGTGCAGTAAATTATGCGAAAATTCTGCCCTAAGAGTCAATCATCTCATGTAGATTAAATCATATGTAGGTCAGAGTGGATTTAATTTCACAAATAGTCACTTGAACTCACTAATCTTTCCATAGTCATCATAATATCTTGTTCAAAATTAATATTTGTACATTTCAAAACTTTATCACTGTGTCAAAACTATTATGCTATGTGAGAGAACTGAACAAGTTATGTTGGCTCCTTCTCAATGTTTACAATGCAGTTAACATGCTGTCGCAGTGTGACCAGTTGAGAAGACCTGCTGAACCTTTGGTTTGAGACAATCTTTTCTTTGTGAAAAAAAATCAAAAGAGATAGGTGTTTTGACAGTGCCCTTCACAATGTCCCGAAGGGATTTCAGGCTAGGGAAGTACAGGTGGCACTGTCATGTTAGAAACATCACAGCTTACTTAAGCAAAGCAAATTCCCAAAAAAGGAAGTGTGATAATGTCCAGATAATTGGGGGATATTTTGTGCTGTCGATTAAAGGATGAACATTAGACAACTGACCAGGTATAACTCATCTGATCTCTTTTGAAATAGTGTTGTGGAATTTTCTAAAACAGTCTGAATGTTAGGACTCCAGCTTCTGCTAGGTTCTACATTTTTAAAGTGGATGGCTTTGGGACTCCAATCCACAAATAGAAAGTCCTGTCACTGTGGAAACCAATCAGAGCAGAGCAGCAATCTGATGGTGATTGCCATTCATGGAAGATTCAGCCCAGAATTCGTGAATTTTAAAGAATTGTTCAGGAGCAGAGAGGTCTGGATTGTGCACTGATTTTATGGTGCCAGGACAAGTTGAAAAAGCTGTTCAAAGGTACACAAGGACCCTTGATTTTATTAATAGATGCATCAAGCAAAAATAAAACTGTTATATTGAGCCTTAAAACACAATATTTAGGCTCCAAAAGGAGCTTTGTGTCCAATTCTCGGCACCATGCCCACAGAAGTATGTCAGCAACTTGCAGAGGAGCCAGAGGAAAATTCCTACACGTTGTACTTAGGATGAACAACTTCAAATAGGTTCTGAGACTAGAGGAGCATGAGTGGTTCTCCCTCGGACAAAGAAAATGAAAGTCATGACTGGCTTTGAGAGAGCAAAGGAGAAAATGTTTGCGTAGTAGAAGCTTTGGCAATTAAAGGGCACGGTTAATTGGCAAAAGAACCAAAAGAAAGAATAAATCTGCAGCAGTTGTTAGGATCTGTAATACACTTCCCAACTTATTGGTGAAAATAAATTTCATAGTAACTTTCAGTAGACAATTGGAAAAATAAACGAAATAGAGCAAATGCAGGGCTACAGTGAAAGAGCTGGGAAATGGGACTAATTTGATAATTCTCTAAAGAGTCAGCACAATGATCGGAACGGTTTTTTCTTATGCTTCTTATTCTATAATCAAGTCAACCTCCTACCCACCTCCATTATTCAGGCTGAAGAGGCTGGGGCTTTTTTCCCCTGGAGCGTCAGAAACTGAGGGGTGAGCTTATAGAGGTTTATAAAATCATGAGGGGCAACGATAGGATGAATAGCCAAGGTATTTTTTTCCCATGGTGGGGGAGTTTAAAACTAGAAGACATAGGTTTAAGGTGACAGGAGAAAGATTTAAGAAGGATCTGATGGGTAACTTTTTCATGTAGAGGGTGATGCGTGTCTGGAATGAGCTGCCAAAGAAGTGGTGGAGGCATGTACAATTACAACATTTAAAAGACATCTTTTGAATAGGTCTATGAATAGGAAGAGTTTAGAGGGATATAGGCCAAATGCTGGCAAATGGGACTAGGTAAGATTGGGATTTCTGGGCGGTGTGGACAAGCTGGACCAAAGGGTGTGTTTCTCTGTTGGATGAATCTATGATTCTATGTGGTCTGAGCAATATGCTGTACAATGGAAGCGTTATACCCTTACTTTATGTTCAATTTCTCTTCTAATAAAGTATAGCATCCCATTAGCCTTCTTGATTATGTGATGCACCTGCAAACTAACATTTTTTGAGTCATGTACCAGGATACCTAAATCCCTTTGCAGCTTGGAATTCTGCAGCTGGCCTCTATTTCAAGATAGTAGTGACTGCTATCTTGTATAAGAGGCCAAATGATCTTGAACTTTCTGGGGTTTTGTGTAAGAGGCTAGCTGGTGTGGAAGCTATTTAAAAGCTTGTGGAATTGCAAGTTCTTCAACATACATTAACTAACTTACATAAATGAACATACTTTATACAGAAAGAATGAATATATGGTGGGAGGTGCCTACTTTCCTCTGATCCTAAATTACATATGTAAATAAATAGCAGAACTTAGATGTAAATTAATCTTGGTAAAGTGTATTCATAATGGTTGTATTTTGGATGTAACTTGGTCATTAGATATCCAGAAGACTTGACTATGTCCCCCCCAAAAAAATTTAGAACAAGAGCCAGAAACCCATTTTTACAGAGATAGTTGTAAAGCTGTCAGGTGTGGTACTGCAGTGAATGATTGCATCAATTACCCTTTCAACACTTACAAAAAGGTTAAGTTTCAAGGAAAGGAATTAAAGGGATCTCAAATCAGGAGCATGGCACCAGGTCAATTTCTGATGTGAGGGACACAACAGGAGATCACTATACTGATGAGAAAATGCATCAAGCCATTGTAACATGTTTGATACGTTGCTATTTGCATTCATAAGCCCTTATACAGAAGAATTATTTACTTATCAATGACTGTTGTGCACTGATGGTTTTCATTGGAAACACATTGTAAAATGCTGAATGAAACTATTTAAAAAATGAGAAGTGAAAAGATTCCAAGAAAAATAAGCTATCAGAACTTACACAAAAATGTGCTGCTATGTCCATATTTTGTAATGTCTACAGCTAATATAAAATTAAAGAATGTAGTATTACATCTTAGGAATCCTTCAGTGTTGTTTATTGTCAATGTTTGAGACATGAGAGAAATTACTTTATTAGACTGACACCAAAGAATTGTTTTGAGAAGGTCAGAGTCTAACTAATGATTGTTAATGACTGGAGAGCATAATTATGATGAAAAATGTTTCCAGATTTATCTTGGAATGAAACTGTGGTCAGCCAATAAATAATAATTTGTGATATTATAGAAGGTACTAATTCAAAGTATAGACTTTTGAGTGATGAATATGAGACTGTGTGAAATGCCCAAGGGTTGATCCGACACAGTGAATGCCAGTATCAATAACAATTTTCAAACCATTAAATGAATAAATTTCAGTACATTTTTGTTCAGACAGGCATTTTGCTTCCATTATTTTTATCGAACAACAATAACTAATGTTGTAACAACATTACAAATGTTCAGTCAGAAAACAGTTTTGGAATGCATAGAATAAAGGTATGGAATTAGCATTAAACAAAATAAACATCAATAATTTCTGCATTTCTGTTCAGGTTTTTAGCTCCTATGTGTGGCATCCTGGAAAATGTTACACATTATGGTCCCTGACAGTATCAGCAGCACTCACTTTTCTATGCACAACCGAAATTGACTGGTCTATTTAATCTGTGTCTGTTATTTTCAAAAAAACTCACTTGCATCCTTTTGTACATATCGTGAAGAAAAGTTTATTTATGTGAACAAGATGCAAGGAAATTATAAACACATGCTTTATAACTGAGTTGAGGATTTTGTTACATTGCAGAGTGTAACTGCCTCAAATTAATCTGGTTGGAGAGCCACACAAGATTAGAATAACTCTTCTTTCAACCATGATTAATTATCTTTCAAATACATTTTACTACTTCATTAGCATGGTTAGAAACAACCTTCAATATTCAGAAGAAAAGTCATTTTCATTTGCTGCTTTTGCTGATGGATCTCCCTTCATCAGGTACATCTTTTAAGTTAGTATTCCAATGTGATTGTCTTTCAATTTATTTAACTGGCACCAATGCACCAATATCTACTGAGCTGCTTCTTTGCTGTAGATCATTTTGTGGGCTATCAATCATGCCGATACTCTTCACATTACCACAAACATCAGTGTCATCAGCAAATTTTACATTTGGCTCAAAAAAGGTAGGATGTAAAAACCAAACAGAGCAAACGTAATGACATTTATCATCTGGGTGATTCAAGAAGTAGAGAAAAAAATCATTTTCTTTTGTGGAGGGAAAAATGGTAAAGGGCACTTTTTTTGTAAAATGTGTCTGCAACCATTGTTGACTTTATAAAAATCCATCTAGGTCACTAATATCTGAGGAAAGAAAATCTGCTGCTGCTGTGTGATCTGGCTGACACATGTCATCAGGTCCATAGCAGCATGGTTGATTCTTAGTTGTTCTCTGAAGTGATCTAGCAATTCACTCAGTTGTATAAAAACTGCTACAAAATCTAAAGCAAGGAAACTGGACAGACCATCTGGTATCGACCTACGCACAAGAGCTGACAATGGCAAACCTAGCTCTGTTGACCCTACAAAGCCATCCTTTCATTTCATGGAGCTGTCACACAGTACACTGAAGAAGGGCCTGTGCCCGAAACGTCGAATCTCCTGTTCCCTGGATGCTGACTGACCTGCTGTGCTGTTCCAGCAATAAAGTTTCAACACAGATTAGCCAAGCAACAGCCTAAGGTAGACATACTCATGAAGTCATACCTCACAGAGAATGATCCAGCGATCACCATCCGTGAATATATCTATCCAGCTGGCAAGACTGATCCAATAGAGGTAACAGCACAGGTATGCAATCAGGAGTGAGTTGTCCTGGGAGTCATAGAGTCATCTAGATGTACAGCACAGAAACAGACCCTTCAGTCCAACCCGTCCATGCTGACCAGATATCCCAACTCAATCTAGTCCTACCTGCCAGCACCTGGCCCTTATCCCTCCAAACACTTCCTATTCATAAACCCATCCAAATGCATCTTAAATGTTGCAATTGTACCAGCCACCACCATTTCCTCTGGCAGCTCATTCCAACACGTACCACCCTCTCCGTGAAAATGTTGCCCCGTCGGTGTCTTTTATATCTTTCCTCTCTCACTCTAAACCTATGCCTTCGAGTTCTGGACTGCCCCACTCCAGGGAAAAGACCTTGTCAATTTATCCTATCCATGTCCCTCAAGATTTTGTAAACTTCTATAAGGTCACCCCTCAGCCTCTGATGTTCCGGGGAAAACAGTCCTAGCCTGTTCAGCTCTTCCTGTAGCTCAGATCCTGCAACCCTGGCAACATCCTTGTAAATCTTTTCTGAACCCTTTCAAGTTTCACAACATCCTTCCGATAGGAAGGAGACCAGAATTGCACGCAATATTCCAATAGTGGCCTAACCAATGTCCTGTACAATGGCAACATGACCTCCCAACTCCCGTACTCAGTGCTCTGAACAATAAAGGAAAGCATACCAAACACTGCCTTCACTATCCTATCTACCTGCGACTCCACTTTCATTCCTAGGACCTTACCATTAAGTGTATAAGTCCTGCTAAGATTTGCTTTCCCAAAATGCAGCATTAATTCCAAACATCATTAAGTGTCATGATACCAGATCAAACATGGACAAGGAAACCCTCCCCCCTCCCGTCAATTACCATCAGCTAAATCCACGTCGGCTGATGAATTAATACTGTACGCTGTTGAACACACTCTGGAGGAAACACTGAGGGTGGCAAGGGCACAGTAACATACTCTTGGTCAGGAACTTAAATGACAATCTGCAAGAGTGGCCCACTAGCATCATTCCTGACTACTGAACATGAGAGGACAAACTTACTTGATCTGGTCCTCATCGAACGGCCTGCTTCAGACGAATCTATGCATTGTGTTGTGTTGCATTATCAGCACACTAAGTGAAACAGATTCCAAACAGATCGAGCAATTCAAAACTGGGCATTGTGAGGCATTCTGCATTATCGTCATCAGCAGCAGCAGCCACAACCACAGTCAATAACCTCACAGAAGGCATATGTCCCCCACACTACGATCAACCTTGGTGCCCTGAGCTTTTGTTTCAATAAAGAGTGCAAGAGGACAGGTCAGGAAAATCACTAGGTTTTTTTCAAAAAGTAAGATGTCAAACTACAATACAAGACTGCTTATGTACCAAACAGCGTAAGCAGCATGCAATAGACAGATCTAAGCAATGCCACAGACAATAGATAGATCTAATCTCTTCAGGGCTGCAACGTCCAATTTTGAATGATGGTGGACAATGGAACAATTAACAGAAGGAGACTCATGCCCAGTGATGGAGACCCCAGCACTGGGAAAGATAAGACTGAAGCATTTTCATCCATCTTCAGCCAGATGTACTGATTGGATGAGGATGGATGCCAGTCTTTAGCCAATTCAATTCACTCCACCTGATAATAAGAAACAATTGGAGGTACTGGATACTGCAAGGGCTTTGCATCCTGACAAAATTCCAGCAATAATACTGAAGACATGTGCTCTAGAACCTGCTGAATCCTTCGCCAAGCTTCTCCAATCCAGTTAAAACACTGGCATTATTGAGGTTGTGGAAAATTGTTCAGGTATGTCATGTACTCTAAAAGCAGGGCAAAACCAATCCAGCCAGTAACTGTCCCATGACTTTATTCTCTATCATCAGCAGAATCAAGGAAGGAATTATCAACAGTGGCTATTGAATAGCACTTATAAAGGAAGAACCTGCTCTATTATGCTCAGATTGAGTTCCACAACAGGCATTCAGCTTCTGGTCTTATTACAAGCTTGGACAAAAGATGGATAAATGAGCTGAATTCCAGAAATGAAATGAGGACGAATGCCCTTAACATCAAGACCTTTGAATGATTATAGCATCAAGGAGCCCAAGCAAAAGTGGAGTCAATGGGCATCAAGGGTAAAACTATCCACTGGTTAAAGTAATGCCTAATACAAAGGAAGGTGGGAGTCATTTCTTGCTTTGCTCATCTAAAGATATCATGTTGGCCGTGCATCCTGGTTTACAAGGCTTTAGCTAAAATTAGATTTCAATAGATGCCAATCTGAAACATTTTGACTTTAAAGTTCACTTCAGACAGATCATAATCATTCAAAAGACATCACTGGAAAGCTAAATTATATACTGCTGACAGCAGACCCTGTGTTTGTTTTGAACTCCATAAACATAGAAAAGCAATAATAATGTAGTAACATTTGTTGTTCTTCTCTCAACTAGGAGAGAACGGCTCAGGATATAGGACTTCTCCAGTCCTATTTACTTCTTCACCATTTAGGATTATTAGTAATTTGTCAGGATCTAGCGTGTAATTCCTCTGTCCAACAGATCGGGTGATTTGTTTTTCCTTCCCACGTGGGATCTGAGTGTTGCTGACAATGTCTGATGTAGCTGCTGTCTTTCCAAATCATCCTTTGTCGTTGCATATTTGCATGTCTTTATTTAAAATGTTTGTACTTTCATTTATAAAATCTGGAAAGATATTAGTAAAGAGTGTTTGCTTGGCCATTTTTACGCAACAGAAGGCTGTTGTCTGAACGCTGCTGTAACAGAAGATAGTTGAGAGCGTGGTGCTGGAAAAGCACAGCAGAACAGGCAGCATCTAAGGAGCAGGAAAATCGACATTTCGGGCATAATCCCTTTATCAGGAATGGGTTTATGCCCGAAATGTCGTTTCTCCTGCTCCTTGGATGCAACCTGACCTGCTGTGCTTTTCCAGCACCATACTCTCTGCTCTGATCTCCAGCATCTGCAGTCCTCACTTTCTCCCTGTAACAGAAGATAGTAAATTTAACTGGTGATATCTGCAAAGAACATTTATTATTGTTTTGCACTCAGGTTAAATGAGTTGAAATGAACCTGCATTAATTATCTATATTTAATTGTTGTTTATTTTTGTAATATTGAAGTATTTCCAGCAACGTCTGGCCTTGCATCTAATGTTTGTGCCTTTTGGAATAAACTGATGTTGTAATTATCTGAATGAAAACTCCCAGTGCAGAGACCCACTCCTTTTAAATGTTTACCCCAGGAAATTAAACGTGCATTTCTTATGATTTTCTGCTATACTGATGGATGGAAACACACTCGCAGTTCTTTCCCAACGTGTGCCCCACAGAACACATTTGGACAATCAGCTCGATCACATACCCTGCTGAAAGTTTGGTAGGACTATCAGTCGGGTTCATCAGCATTGACACAATGTACTTATCAGATTTTCCTGCTCCTTGGATGCTGCCTGTTCTGCTGTGCTTTTCCAGCACCACACTCTCAACTATCTTCTGTTACAGCATTGTTACCACGGAATCACAAGGTTCAGGATCCAAGTCCTTTTTCAAGGTTCAAGCACAAAAGTCAAGTCTGATATTCTTGTAAAATTCTAAGAGAGTGCTGCATTGGCAGAGGTGCCATGTTTTAGATCAGATTTTGCCTGAAGCCTCCTTTAGTCTACCTGGGTGGGTATACAAGATCCTATGGCACTATTTTGAAGAACATAATGGAGTTATACCTAATATTTTTGCCAATTCTTATCCCTCAATCAATATCATGTGGCATATCTTACCTGGCTATTATCACATCACTGTTTGGGAAAGTCTGCTGTGCACAAATTATCTTTGGTCTTTGTTCTATTACTACAGTGACTATACCTTTAAACGTACCCTACTGGTTATAAAAGGCTTTGAGACATCTGGTGGTTGCAAAATATTCTATGAAAAAAATCATACGCAATTCTAAGCAAAGTAGACTACAGTGAGATACATGAATCAGGTGAGATGTTCGATGAGGCCCATCTCAGTATAGCACCTCATTCACTTTTCTCAAGCAGTATGGCGAGTAACTTGCTTGGCAGCAGTGAGTTCCCATTGACGGTAATTGTTGCTTGTTAATTGTCTTGGTAAATGTCTTGCTAACAGCCCAACTTGCCACAGGTTGTGCCTTACCAAACTCACCACCAGGAAACTTGACATGGAAACGAGAGCAGGCGCTTGGCCACTTCAACATGCCACTTGCTCCAAATGAATGCCTCCATATTGGACACCAATAGATCAGGCACACTCCATGCACACTAGACACATGCTCATCAAGTCATAGATATTGGTATCTGACATGTGATAGCCTCTATACACCCTCATGGCACATCTTCATTCCACTTCCAGGATGCTCTTACACTTTTGTGCTGTACCTCAGACTGCATTAATAACTATCATTGTAACATTGCAGCATTGGCACAAATGTACTTAGGAACATGCATTCAGCTCGTGGTGTGAATCAAGCTGAATCTTTGGGATTTTCAATGTTTTCACAGTTCTCTCACTCATTTTAACCCTACCTGATGTTTGCAGCATCCCTGTCTTGCATTGTTTTACCATGCCATTTTGTTCATTACTTCCTCAGCCAGAGATAATAAGCTCATAGTACTGTCCAGCCATGCCACTCAGTGCAGACTCACCTCCAGGAACGATGCATGTTTATCAGCAGGCCTCAGGGACAGCAGTACAGTACATCAAGGGCAACCTCCAATTCTAATCAAGACCCTCTCTGGATGGTTAGAGTCAAGATTCTCTGCTCGTAAGGGATCAGAAGCTGAATGAAAAAAACAGAACATGCGCCATTTTGACTGTTTCTCACCTATTGGGGATGCTTTTCCTCCTGGAATGTGAAAGAGGCAGGTATTACAGAAGCTGCTGCTATTGGAGTTGGTATGGACATGTCTCAAGCAAGTGATGAGCCAATGGTATCAAGGGCTAGGATGGGCAACAGCGAGCAAGAGAAGATATTGCAAGCAATAGTGAGAGTGGAAGAACATGGAGCCTTGGCGGGAACTGCACACAGTAGCAGAGATAGAGTGAATGTGAGGTATCGGAAATAAAATGGTGGTAATTACACTGGTGGAGTGTAAGCTTACAGTGCTGGGCACTCTTCCAAATGGATGAGACTATTTCAGCCTGGGTGGCAACATCAGACCTAGGTTGGCATGGTCTGGTGTTGTGCCCTCCACTGCTGTTCCTGGGGGGAAAGAAAGTTCTGCCTTTCAACTAAACTCTCCATGAGGAACTCCAGGTCTGTGTTCACAAAGTGGGCACATTTCCCCCTGTCAGCCAAGCATGGCATGTCTGGACTGATTGCGTTTGTATGGGTACCTTTTAATTATTGCGTCCATGCCACAAATGCCAGTCGATTCTGGGATCTTCAGTGAGTGGTGAGTTGCTTAAGAATGGCACATGATAAGATGGGGCAGAAATTGGATGTGAATCTCACTGCTAGAGGCTCAAACACCAATTAATGCAACAAGTTTGATAAAGTTTGGTGAGAAAACTCACTCAGCCTTGTAGTGTGAATCACTCCAACAAACTTGACACAACTTGTGCTGCAGATACTGAACAGGTCTCGCAACATCTGGGGAGAGAGAGACGGAGTTAATGTTCAGAGTCCCCTATGACTCATCTCCAAAATTGTTAAAACTATTTGCAACTTTAAATGTCATTTTGGGATCAAGTATGACAACAATAAACATCTTGCACCACCACCACGATGGCCGATTTCCAATATTGTAAATGTATCTTCTTGTTCTCCTGCTTTAGTTTGCCTATTTGCTAAAATGCTCACCCATGCCCTCATTATCTCTCGATAATTAGCTTTCCCAGTTAATACCCTATGCCCTAATCTCCTCAAATTTAAGATCAGTCAAATCTCTGCTGCTTGTATCTTAATTCACACTAAATTCCATTCATCTGTCAACCCTGTGCTTACTGATTTATATTGGCTCCTTGTTAAAGATTCCCTTTGAGGAATCATGAAATTGCACAGTGCAGAAGAGACCCATGAATTTCAAGTTTTCATAATTGTTTTTCAATCCTTCCACAGCTTCACTCTTCCATATCATGGTTAACAGCTTCAAATCCACAAACATCTGAACTATTTGCATCAACTAATACCAGCCTCTCTGGACCATTCCTGATTTTAAATTCATGACCATCCGTGATCATGTTACCAGAGTCCTTCCTGAACTCTGGAGTTCCCTTTGGGACTCTAGGCCTCTGCTCCTCTCTTTCCATCTTTAAGATGATGTTTAGACCTGTGTCTTTGACCAAGTTATTTGACATCTACTTTGATGTTTCAGAATCAAATTTTGTTTTATAATGCACCTGAAGAAAAGTTTAGGAGTTTTGTTATTATATTAGATATGCTATATAAACACATTTTATTGTCCTTGTGTTATAATTCTATGCAGAATTCATAGAATCCCTACAGTGTGGAAGCAGACCATTCAGCCCATCAGCCCATACTGACCGTCCAAAGAGCATCTCACTCAAACCTACCCCAACCCTATTCCTGTAATACTGCATTTCCCATGGCTAATCCACCTCAACTACACATTCATGTTCACTATGGTCAATTTTCCATGGCTAATCCACCTAAACTACACATCTTTGGATGCTGGGAGGAAACTGGAGTGCCTGGAGTAAACCTACATAGACACAGGGAGAATGTGCAAAGTCCACACAGTAATTTGAAAGGGCCCAATGTTTGGGTAATGCTGGAAGGGGAATAAAGATCCTGAATGTCTTGAATCTTAACCAAATCCAATCTTAAAGCCATTATTTAGAGTAGCTGTAACTGATTTTGAAAACATTACCCTTCTGAGTCTTTCCTCCTTTTCTGCATTCATTAGACTTTTTTAAAAAGGAGGTTATTATTATCCTGGTCCAGATTCCTGGTTTGGTTTGTCTTTTTAAAAATTCTTTTTAATCTTTGTGGCAATTATGTTATGGTTCTTAGCTTGTTAACAAAAAGGCAGATATTTGAACTGAACGCTGAACATAGTGAGCAGCCTTTCAATGTTATGGGACTAGGACAAAGCTTACACACATTGTTAGAATCATACATAAAGCAATAAATGTCTGAGCTCCAATTTTAAAGGATTAATGCTGGAAGAGAGTGATATACATTTATGGGGTAAATCAATTTTGAGGCTCCACTCCTTAGGGCCAGAAATTGAACTGGAGATATAGCAGGCATTTTACTCATGGTGACCCAGTCCTGTTTAACATTGGGGCTCTGATGTTTTCTGACAGTTTATATCATTATAAAACACAATCTCTATTCTTTACCTAGTTAATCTTCACTTTTACAGCAACACAGTCTGTTGCATTGTATTTGATCCAGCTTGCAAATTGTCAGCAGTTGTCACTAAAACGCACAACATCCTTTGTTCACTTTTCACCAAAACGATGCAATGTTTCACAAATGAGAGTGTTAGGAAAATGTTTCAGAACTGGTAACGCAGAGCCATAATACATGCTCTGGAGACACAAATTCACTAAATTCACAGCATTTAAGGGAATTGAAATTCAATTAATTAATATGTCTGGAATTAAACACCAGTCCCAGTATAGCACATAAAATGTCAAATATCAAAAAACTAATATGATTTCCATCAATATTGTTATAATCCTTTTTGCTTTGTTTTGTCATCCATTATACTAGGATTAGATTAGATTAGATTAGATTACTTAGATTACTTACAGTGTGGAAACAGGCCCTTCGGCCCAACAAGTCCACACCGACCCGCCGAAGCGTAACCCACCCATTCCCCTACATTTACCCCTTACCTAACACTACGAGCAATTCAGCATGGCCAATTCACCTGACCTGCACATCTTTGTGACTGTGGGAGGGACTGGGACTGTGACTGAGTTACATCTCAGCTGCCAGACTCTGCATGTGCTATTGTTTGACCAACTTTATCCAGGGTAAAACATCATGGATGCTCAAACTCTGAAATAAAAACCAAAAATGGTGGAAATGCTCAGCGTAAGAACATAAGAACTAGGAGCAAGAGTAGGCCATCTGGCCCTTCAAGCCTGCACCGCCATGCAATAAGATCATGGCTGATCTTTTTGTGGTGTCAGCTCCCCTACCAGCCCTCTCACTGTAACCCTTAATTCGTTCATTTTCCAAAAATATATATCTTAACTTTAAAAACATTTACTGAAGTAGCATCAACTACTTCACTGGGCATGGAATTCCACAGATTCACACCCTTCTGGGTGAAGAGGTTCCTTCTCAATTCAGACCTAAATCTGCTCCCCCTCTTGTCCCTGTTTCACCTGCCAGTAGAAACATCCTCTCTCCATCTATCCTCTTCATAATTTTATATATTTCCATAAGATCCTCTCCTCATTCTTCTAAATTCTAGTGAATATAATCCCAGCCTACTCAGTGTCTCCACTCTGGAATCAACCTAATGAACCTTCTCTGCACCCCCTCTCGTGACAGCACATCCTTTCTCAAGTAAGGAGACCAAAACTGCACGCAGTACTCCAGGTGTGGCCTCATCAGCACCCTGCACAACTGCAACATGACCGCCCTGCTTTTGAACTCAATCCCTTTAGCAATGAAGAAAAACATTTGACTTCCTAAATATCTGTTGTACTTGCAGACCAACCTTCTGTGATTCATGCACAAGGACACCCAGGTCCCTCTGCACAGCAGCATGCTGCGACTTTTTATCATTGCAGTAATAGTTATTTTTACTATTACTCACATCAAAATGGATGACTTTACATTTATTAACATTGTATTCCACCTGCCAGACCTTTGTCCACTCACTTAAAATATCTATGTTCCTCTGCAAAGTTTCAAAATCCTCTGCATACTTTGCTCTGCCAATCATCTTAGTGTCATCTGCAAACTTTGACATATAACACGTGGTCCTCAACTCCAAATTATCGATATAAATTGTCAATAATTGTGGTTCCTTGAGGCACAACACTAGTAACTGATTGCCAACCCGAATAGCACTCGTTTATCCCCAAACTTTGCTTCCTGTTAGTCGACCAATCCTCTATCCATGCCAATACTTTACCCTTTATCATATGGAGCAGCTTCTTGTGTGTCACCTTGTCAAAGGCGTTTTGGAAATCTAGTTACACCACATCTACCAGGTCCCTGTTGTCCACCGTGCTTGTCATGTCTTCATAGAATTCCAAAAGATTAGTTCAGCATGACCTGCCCTTCATGAACCCATGCTCATCTGCCCAATGAGACAATTTCTATCTATATCCCTTGCTATTTCTTCCTTGATAATAGACTTAAGCTAACCAGTAGACATATTCCCTCATCTTTTGTCTACCTCCCTTTTTAATCAGTAGCATCACATTTTCTACTTTCCAATCTGTGGGAACTGCCCCAGAATCCAGTGAATTTTGGAAAGTTACAGGAAGTGCACTTGCTATTTCTCCCGCCATCTCTTTTAGTACCCTGGGATGCATCCCATCAGGGCCAGGGCCATTAGCTTGCTTAGCATTATTTCTTCCATTATGATGTTTGTTTCCAGGTCCTCATCTACCTTCATCTCTTTGTCAATTAGTGGCATGTTATTCGTGTCCTCCATTGTGAAGCCTGACACAAAATGCCTGTTCAATGCCTCAGCCACTTCATTACATCCCAGAACTAAATGCCCCCCTTTTCATCCTCTAAAGGACCAACATTTACTTTTTTTCATTTTATAATTATAGAAACTTTTGCTATCTGTTTTATACTCTGTGCTAGTTTTTTTTTTCTCATGTTCTATCTTACTTTTCTTTATAGCTGTTTTTGTGGCTTTTTGTTGCCCTTTAAGGTTTTCCCAATCTTCTAGTTTCCTGTTGATCTTGGCCACTTTGAATGCCTTCTCTTTCAATTTGATAACCTCCCTTATTTCCTTAGACACCCATGTCAGATTACCATTTTTCTTACAGTCTTTCCTTTTCATTGTAATATACTTTTGCCGAGCACTTTGAAAAATTGCTCTGAAAGTCCTCTATTGCACGTCAATCGTTCAACCATAAAGACTTCGTTTCCATGTGTACTTTAGCCAAGTCCTCCCTCATCCTATTGTAGTCTCCCTTGTTTAAGCACAGGACCCTGGTATTGGATTTTATCTTCACACTCTTCATCTGTATTCTAAATTCAACTATATAGTGATCGCTCTTTCCAAGAGGATCCCTAACTATGAGATCATTAAATATTCCTGTCTCATTACACAGAACCAGATCTAGGATAGCTTGCTTCCTTGTTGCTTCCATTAACCCTGTTCAAGGAAACTGTCATGGATACACTCAATTAACTCCTCTTCAAGGCTACCCTGATCGAGCTGGTTTGACCAATCGACATGGAGATTAAAATCCCCCATGAAAATAGCCTAACCATTTTTATGGACATTAATTCTTTGTTTATTGCCTGCCCCGATGTTATTATTTGGTGGCCTGTAGACTATGCCTATTAGTGACTTTTTCTTCTTAGAATTTTTAATTTCCACCCAAATGGATTCAACCTTATTCTCCACAGTACCTGTGCCATCTGTTAGCACAGCCCTGATGTTGTCCTTGAATATCAGAGCTACACCATCTCCCTTACCTTCCTGTCTGTCCTTCCAAATAGTCTTATACCCCTGGATATTTAACTCACAGTTGTGTCCATCCTGTAATCATGTTCTCATATTCATTGCATACAAGTAAAATGTCCTTATGCTAGTATTCATTCCCTCATGATTTCCAACATCTCTAATAATATCTTCTGAGTTATGCTTCCTTTCTATTTCTTTCATAGTCTGCCTTGTACTTACACCCTCCTGCACACATGCTAACCTGCTGCTTACCTTTTTATTTACCATCATACTTCCTGTCATTTTCCCGTTCCCTTCCCCCCCGACTCACGAGTTTAAAGTCCTAGTGACCACCCTATTTATCTTTTCACTATAATACTGGTTCCAGATTGGTTCAGGTGGAGACTGTCCCATTGGTACATGTTCCCTCCTGTTCCAAAACTGATGCCAATGCCCCATGAAATAGAGCCCCTCTTTCCCACACCACTCTCTCAGCCATGTGTTTACTTCCCTAACTTTTTTAACTCTAAGACAATTTGCACGTGGCTCGGGTAGTAATCCAGAGATTATAACCCTTGAGGACCTGTTACTAAATTTGTTCCTAGTGCTTGATAATCCCCAATCAGGTCCTCCATCCTATCCTTGCCTACATTGTTTGTTTGCCCCAATGTGGACCACAACAATTGGATCTTCCCCCTCCTGCTCCAATATCCTTTTAAGCCGGTCAGAGATGTCCTGCACCCTGGCACCAGTCAGGCAAGACCCCCTGCGGGACTCCCGATCCGGCTTGCAAAGGATACTATCTGTCCCCCTAGTTATAGAATCCCCTATAACAACCACTTGTCTTTTTGCTCCCCCCTCTTCAATGGCCTCCTGTACCATGGTGCCGTGGTCAGCTGGCTCACCCTCCCCACAGTGCTTTTCGTCATCCACACAGGGAGCAAGTACCTCATATCTGTTGGACAAGTTCAAGAGCTGAGGCTCCACCGTTCCTGAACTCAGGCTCCCCCATCTGCCTCACTTGCAGTGCCCGATCACTGACTGAATTTGAATTACTTGATCTACCAGGTGCGACTGCCTCTGAAACAAAGTGTCCAGGTAACTCTCCCCCCTCCTGGATGTGCCGCAGTGTTTGAAGCTCAGATTCCAGCTCATCAACTGAACAGCAACTGAACACTTGCTCCACATGTGGTCACTGCCATTCACAATGGGATCAGCCAGCTTCCACATCATACAGCTACAGCACATCACCTGCCCAGCCATCTCTACTTAGTTACTTACTTTATTAATTTCTATGTTTTCAACATGGTCTGGCAGCAAGTTTGAAGAGAGAAAGAGAGTTAACATTTCAGATCAATGCCAGTCATCTTAGGTATACTTTGAAAAGTAACAAATTTGAAGCAAGGCAGATAAAGTTGGGGAGTGGAGAAAGATGACATAGCAAGGTATGTGATAGAGTGGAGTGCAGGAGAGAGTAAATATCCAAAAGAATAAGACCATGATTACTTAAGAAACAGAGGTAGAGGAGGACCAAACAGTTCATTAAAAACAAAATCAGAAATTTCTGGAAAAGCTCAGCAGGTCTGGCAGCATTTGTGGAGAGAAATCAGGGTTACTGTTTCAGGGTGAGTAACCCTTCACAAGGTTTTAAACAGCCAATCATGTTAGTTGTCCCATTCGATATATCATGGTTTTTATTGAGCTTTCCTAGTTATTTCTATTTGCTCCCTATCTCCTTTGATTGCCCGAAAGGGTAAAAGTCTGTCTATCATGTCCTTAATTATATTTAATGATTGAACCTTCTGTTTTGGAGAACTCTGAAGATTTGCAGTCCTTTGACTGAAGAAATTTCTCCACAACTCATTAACCTGTACACCCTTGTTCTGGACTCTTCAACCATAGGAAACAATATTTCAGTATTGACTTTACCCTGACATTTACCCTTTATGAACTTGAATCTTTTAATGAGATCACCTTTCATTCTTCTAAACTCCAACTAATATAATTCAATTTATTCAGTCTCTCATAACCACTCACACCTCATTATGCCAGGGACCTCCACTATACTGCCTTCAATGCAAGTATACACATCATTAAATATGGAAACTAAAATGAACATGGAAACTATTCTAAATGTGTTCTCACCAAAGCTCTATACAGTTGTAACAAGACTTCATTATTCTTGTACTACAATTTCCTCACAATAAAAGCCAACATGTTGAATTGCTTGAAATTCCTGCATGCTAATACTTTTATGTTTCTTATACAAGTGCACCCAAATCTTTCTTAAAATCCCTTACATGATTTTTAAAAAATCTGCTTTCTGTTCTGATGACAGAATTTAATAACCTCATATTATTCACATTATGCTGTATTGGCCAACTGGTTGGCCATTCAATTAAACTGTTTCCAACCTCTGTGTGCTCTCCTGATTGCATTCCTAACTTGTAATGTTAGCAAACTGAGATGCATTACTCTGTTACTTGATCAAATCCATTAGTATAGATTTTAAATAACTCAGGCCCAGAACTAATCTCCATGGTACTCCATCACTTACAACATGTCAACTTGTCCCATTTATTCCAAATCTTCTATTTCACTATTATATACTCTAATGTAACACATTTATTTAAAAAGATAAGAGACAAAAATAAAGATAACTAAAGGTCAGTTAACTTAATAGTGTTTAACAAGTTACAGCCTATTAAGACGTAATTACGGATCACTTGGAAATGCATAACAATCAAACTGAGTCAGCGTGGCTTCATGAAGGGGTAATCAAGCCTGACAAATGTACTACAATTCTTTGAAGAGGTAACAAGCAAAATAGATAAAGGGAAACAGTAGATGTAATATGCTTATATGTTCAGAAGATGTTTGATAAGGTACATAAAGCTTTTTCGTAAAATAAGAGCCATTGATTTAGAGGTAGCACGTTAGCAGTTAACCTGTAACCAGTGGTGTGCCATAGGCAATCACGCTGGGGCTGGGCACATTTATTTACAATATATTTACGAGTTGGATGAGGAAAGTGAATTTGCTATAGCCAGGATTGAGGATGACACAAAAATAGATGGGAAGACAAATTATAGAATGACACAAAGTGTCTGCAGAGTGATATAAGTAGGCTAAATGAGTGGTCAAAATCTTGGCAGATGGAATATAATGTGGGGAAATGTCAGGTTATGCAGTTTGGCGAGAAGAATAGAGGGGATGAATGTTAATTAAATGAGTAAAGCCTGCAGAAACCTGTAGCACAGAAAGATTTCAGAGTCCATATCCATGAATCACAAGAAACTAGCATCCACGTTTAGCCGATAATAGGAGTGGCAACTCAAATAACAGCCTTTATTTCAAAGGGAATAAAAGTAGGAAGATTTTGCAACTGTAGCAAGAATCCTGTCAACTGTTTTGGACCCCTTATGTAACGAAAGATTTATTAGCATTGGTGGCAGCCCAGGGAAGGTTCACAAGATTGATACCAGTTTGGAAGGACTGTCTTATGAGGAGAGGTTGAATAGATTGGGCCTGTGCACTTTGGAGTTTAGAAGAATGAGAAGCAACCTTCTTGAAACATATAAAAGTCTTAGTGGATTTGACAGTGTAAACGTGAAAAGGTCTCTTCCTCTAGTGGGAGAGTCTAGGAACAGAGGCATTATCTCAGAATAAGTGTTCACATATTTAAGACAGAGATATGGAAGAATTTATTTTCTCAGAGGATATGGAATCTGTGGAATTCTTTACCATAGAGGTCTATTGAGGCTGGGTCATTAAATAAATTCAAGGCTGAGTTAGATTTCTAATCTGTAAGGAAATCAAGGGTTATGGGAAAAAGCAGGAAAGTAGAGTTGAGGATCATAAGATTAGTTTTGATCTCAATGAATGGCAGAGCAGACTCAATGAGCTGAATGGTCTACTTGTACTTCTGTTTCTTATACTATAAAATGAAATAGGAGCAGATGTAAACGTTTGGTTCCTTAAGCTCAATAAGAATTCAATAAGACATTGGCTGATATATAAATATTTCAAATTCCACATTCCTATTTGATTCCTTTGCCTAACAAAAATCAATCCAGCTCTTTCTTAAACATATTCAATGGTCCTGTTTCCATTGCCTTCTGAGGCAGAGTTCCAAATTTGCACAACATGATGACAGAAAACAGTTCTTCCCATTCCTCTCCTGAGGAAGCAAAACCTAATTTTGCAATTTTTACCTCTAGTTGAAGACTGATCCACAAGAAGAAACATCATTTCCACATTCACCTTATCAATATAATTCAGGAGCTTATATGTTTCAATCAAGTCACTCCTTCAGTCTTATACCCTCCAATGGAAAGGTAAGCCCAGCCTGCCTATCCTCACAAGACAGTCCACTCATTCCAGGCATCAGTCTAATAAGCCTCCTCTGAATCATCTCCAATGCATTTACATCCTACCTTAAATATGGAAACTATAATTAAATATAATTTTTGAGATATGGTCTTGTCAATGTCCTGTATTACTGAAGCATTTCATCCTTATATTTTATATCAAATTCCTCTCATATTAAAGGATAGAATTCCACTGGTCTGCTTGATTATGTACTGTACCTGAATACTAACTTGAGTGACTCATGTCCCTGAATACCTAAATCTCTCTGCACTTTGGAATTCAGCACACAATCTTTGTTTAATTAATATTCTGTTTTCCACTCTTCCTGCCAAAGTGAAGAACTTCACATTTCCACATTATATTCCATCTCCCATATTTTTGACTATATAGTCAATCAAATTGTCCATAATTCTCTGTAACTTCCTTATGCCTCCTACACTACCTTTGTTTTGTTTGCGAATTTAGCTACTGTGCCTTCACTCCCCTCATCTAAGTCATGAGCATTGTTTGTAAAATATTGATACCGCAGCATAGACCTCTGTGGGACCCCATCCATCAATTACATCCTACCAATCAAACTAAAACCCCAATTACACAGAATCTCTGTTTTCTGCCAGTCAACCAATCTTCTATCCATGCTAAGGTGATACCTCCTGCACTGAGGTTTTATTTTCCACAATAACATTTGATTCTGGAAATCCATGTAGAGAGCATTTACAAGCTCCCATTTATCTACAGCTTAGGTTTCTCCTTTCCCTTCAACTCCACGAGCCCTTAATTTTAATAATAATGTTATAGGAACCATGTGTGGTGAAATGTGAAGTTTTGTTTTCGTGCTTGGGATGTGGGTGTCCCTGGCTGCCCAGCATTTCTTGCTCATCCTGAGTTGCCCTTGAGAGGGTGGTGGTGAGTTCCCTTCTTGAAATGTTGCAGTCAATATGCTGTATGCCCCTTGGAAGGGAACTGTAGAACTTCGACCCAGCAGCCGGAAGGAACAGTGATAGCTTTCTAAGTCAGGATTAGGAGTGGCCAGGAGGGGAACCCATATCAGATGATTTTTTTTCAAATAAAAAGTACATTACATCTACTAGTTCCTTTTATCTACCCTACTAATGCCAAACTCATAAAACCCAAATAAATCTATCAAATACGATTTCCCTCACCAAAATGCATGATGATTATTACATTGTTAAAAATTTCTTAATAATACTACCTAATACTTTCTTGACTACCGATGCTGGATGACCTATAATTTCATATTTTTTCACTCTGTCCTTCTTTGAATAGTGGCATTACATTTGTTGACTTCCTATTTTACTCAAGTCATTCCAGTATTTTGGGAATTTCAGAAAACCATAGCTAAATCATCAAATATATCTACATTTATTTATTTTAGTACCCTATAATATTGAACATTAAGACCTGGGGATTTGTTGGATGTTAGTTCCTTCATGTTGTCCTGATACTTTTTCTCTTCTTACATTAAATTAGATTAGATTACTTACAGCGTGGAAACAGGCCCTCCAGCCCAACAAGTCCACACTGACCCGCCGAAGCGCAACCCACCCAGACCCATTCCCCTACATTTACCCCTTCACCTAACACTACGGACAATTTAGCATGGCCAATTCGCCTAACCTGCGCGTTTTTGGATTGTGGGAGGAAACCGGAGCACCCAGAGGAAACCCACGCAGACACAGGGAGAATGTGCAAACTCCACACAGAGATTCGCCTGAGGTGGGAATTGAACCCAGGTCTCTGGTGCTGTGAGGCAACAGTGCTAACCACTGTGCCACTGTGCCGCCCACTTTGTAACTAGTAGAGCTAATGAGAAACCCAGTGAATGAGATTTACTTGGACTTTCAGAAGGGTTTTATAAGGTCCCTTTTTTTAGATTAGATTAGATTATGTTAATTTCCTCACTCTTTTTGGACTCTATGTTCCCCTCTATTTCTAGCATGCAAGTTATATCTTCTATCATGAACACAGATGGAAAATATTTATATCTTTGCTAACTTTTTTTTCCCTTAATAATTCTCCTGACTTTGCTTTATAGGTCTAACAATCATTTTGTCTGATCTTTCCATTTTATAGACTTCTAAAAACTCTTATATTCAATTTTTATAATCCAGCCTACTTTACTCCCATGTTATATGTTTATCTTTTTATAAACATTTAGAAAGCCCTTTGCTGGTTTCTAAAACATTCCCAATCCTCAGAATTAGTACTGTTGTTTGTAATATTATAAGCCTCTTCTTTGACCTAATATCAACATCTTTAGTAAGCCATGGATGGATATTTCTTTCTTAAGATTTTGTTTGTCCATGGAATGTATTTTTGTTCAACATTTTAGATTACTTCTTTAAATATTTATTACCATTTATTTAGTATGTGTATTTAGTTTATTTATCAATCAACATTAACCTATTCTTCTTTTATACCTACATTTAAATTTAAGATTCTTGTTTGTGATTTGAGTATGTCATTTTCAAATGTGGTATTTCAATAGTGTCATGATCCTTATTTCTAAGTGGACTGTTTGCAATGTCATTCCTCATTAATTCATCCTCATTGCACGATAGTAGATGCAAAATAGCTTTTTTTCCCTAGTTAGTTTCATAATATTACTCCAAGAAGCTACCACGAATGCATTCAACAACTCATCTTCAAGATCATCTTTACCAATTTAATCGTAATAATTTAAATGAAGATTAAAGATCCTCGATTATTTCTTCCTTAATTCTCCATCTAATAGGATAATTATCATATAGCTCAGCTCAAAGCTACTTCCAACAATGAATTCTGACCCAAGCTATTCCCAATCTTCATGCAAGCCATTTTCACTTCCTGATCTGATGAGCCAAAGTATTTTTTCATTATTTTTTTTAATCAGGACTCCCTCCTCCTTTCCATTCTGCCTGTCTCTTCAACTGTGTGTGCTATGGAATATTTATTTCCTTACTTTGGTCACTTTGTAACAATGTCTTTGTAATAACAACTAAATCTAAACTACATATCTCTATTTGTGCCATTTACATTCACCTATTACGTTGAGGACTTTCCTATATTCATATAAAGTCACAGAGTCCTAGAGATCTACAGCATAGAAAAAGGCACTTTAGCCCATCGTGTCTGCACCAGTCAGAAACAAACACTTAACTATTTTCATCACATCCAATATCATTCTAATCTAAGTGAGTTAATTTTGTTTTTTATTCTCTTCATGAACCTCCCTCTGTGTTACACTATTACTGTTTAACATTCAGTCCCTTCCTGCTATAATCAGTTTACCCACTAATACAATCTCTATAGAGAAATTTTTGTTATTTATTTTTAAAATCCAACAATCCAGCTATTTACTAAAAGAGTTACTACACAAGATTCAAGGTTTAAATCAAAGGAATCTTACTACACAAAAATCAAACAATACAAATACTAATAACTGTCCCTCCCTGATGCATTGCACCATCTGAAGCTTGGACTTCAATTCAGAGCCCAAGTTCCCTGAGCCAAAGACATTTATTACTGATATGGTTGCTATGGATCACAGTGGCATCTATCAGTTCCCACTTGTTATATCTGCAACATGTTATTTGTTCTGTCAATTATATTGTGTTTATTTAACTAATTGGGTTTCAGGCAATGAAATGTCACTCAACATGTAGTTATATTGAATAATTTAATTAGTTGTTGTAAATTTAACACAATATTTATAACTTTCCATTACTGCTTTGAAATATTGCCTGAATTCTGAAGGATCAGATCTTAAAACTGATCAATCAATCACCTACCTGCTCACCTCATTAATGCTTTTGAGCACAACTTCTACTAGAGGCTGAAAACTGAAAGTAGATGAACAATTCTTCCCTTTCTGTGGCAAATTCCCAGCTTCCCAACTTAGTACTCATTCATTGTGATGCTTAGTGACTGCTGTCTCCAACCTGTGCACTCTTAATACTGCATCTTGCACTGTCAATAGTGTAAGGCAAAAAGAGTTGGCAATGTTAAGAAACAAAATATGTGTAGGTGTAAATGGAGCTAACAGTATCATCAACAAGAGACTGTTATTAAAAATGAGGGCAACAACTATAACCTGAGATTCTTGAACCAAATGCTCAATTCAGGAGTTTTAAAGTTGTCCAGTCAACCAAGTGGTATTGTGTCTCAAAATCTAGAAGAGATGGACCATATAAAGATGTGAGAAGGGTCAATATTAGAAGGAAAGTTGATGAAGTTTTCCAGTTTGTGTGAAAGCAAGAAATGGCATTGCTACAATGATCAATGTAACAGAAAAAACATTGAGGGAGAGAACCTGAATAGAAAGGAAATAAAAAATGTTTCACATATCTACTGGAAAGGCAGACACAAAAGAGAATCTATGTTGGATCCCACAGTGAGACATTTTAGTTTCAGCAAGTTCTTGGAGAAGGAGTTCAACATATTGTTCATTATGACACTCTGCAGGTGCCTCATCCCAATCTCTCTGGTTAACTTTTTACAGTTATTTCTCTCTCTGAGTGATGACCACTGCATCCTTTTTTTTTCTTTTTGTTTTCTATCTTTCTCTTTCTGCTTGAATATTGATGTCATTCTTTTTGGTTAAGCTCCATTTTCCCATCTCAACTATTGATACTCCACTCAGTCACTGCTCATCAATTGATGATTCTCACACGTTTTCCTGGTTCCTCCATGGTCATCGAGCTCTGCTTTCTGCTTGAACAAATATTGACCTATTGTGTAATACTTTGAACAATATTCTGGGGCTTGCATAGACACATCCTAAATAGCAATCATTGCCTAAATGTTTACACTTTGACTAATAAACCTATTCTATTAACTCAACCGTATTGCTCTCACACTGATCATTGTATCCTGATCCTGGCTTTACCAGGTGGTGTTGCATCCCTGCTATTGACTGAGATACAAAGTTGATAACCTAGGATGAAAGTATTAATTATCTTCCTTGTTGCAAAAGAGACTTCTTGCCTCCCCGATTTCAACAACATTTGCACTCTACTTTGCATGTTCAGTGCTACCTGGCTGTAGGGCATTTGAAATTTACAAATATTAAATAACTTTGGTGACACAGCTGTAATTGCAACAATGTGCCTTCACAGAGCCTGAGTTTAATTATTTTTTATCACTTGAAATTTGTTTCATTTTATGTATGCATCAGATAGCATGAAGGATTGAGGGTGCACAGCTGGACACCATGAGGTTAAGAGAGAAGAAAAGACTTGTGGGTTTGAGTTTCAAAATCCAAACATTTGTGAGGGAAACCAAGTGACTGCTGTCTCTCAGCACCAGGGTCCCAGGTTTGATTCCAACCTCGGGCAACTGTCTGCGTGGAGTTTGCACATTCTCCCCATGTCTGCGTGGGTTTCCTCTGGGTGCTCTGGTTTCCTCCAACAGGCCAAGGATGTGTAGGTCAGGTGAATTGGCCATGCTAAATTGCCCATCGTGTTAGGTGCATTAGTCAGAGGGAAATGGGTTACTCTTCGGAGGGAAGATACACTGCAGGGAATCTAATCTAATCTAATCTTGCTGTACAATACAGCGTGTTTGCTGCATTGGTGCAATCTGTGAGTTGGGTACATGTCCCTTCTGCAGTATTTAATGCTAATTGCTGCTACACCCTTCAATACAAATCTGTGATTCCAGAGTACCCTGCCAATGCATTGGAGAGGTGCTATGATGGTTATGAGACGTTGCCAAATACACATGCTGATGACCATGAACGAGGCATGTATGTGGTTGTCCATGGATTATACCGTGGGCCACAGTTTGACAGAATACAACATGGAGGTTGCTTGGAGAATGCAGCAAGCTGAACCCTACAGACACCCATTCTGGTTGAGTTTTCTTGATATTGGACTGTTCAACAAACAATAATGCCCCTTAATTGACAACTAGCCACTGTCCAGAGAGAAACTCACCATGCCATTTGTGAAAAGCAAGAGGTAATCCAAATGATGAGATTGGACATTGTTGGACATCTTGTGCAATTCTGCTACACAACTCACCACAGACCACATATCTCAGACACCAATAAATTTTCATCCTGAGTCTGTTTTATGTGGTGAAATTAAAAATGAATACATTTGATATCGGGGGTAATACAGGTATTTGTTGGATAATTTAAATAGCAAGTAATGAATTGGGAGGGAGGAAAAAACACTGGGAATATGAATTGGGATTTAAGGCTGGAGGTCCCTGGGAACTGATGTTGTATTCGAGGCTATTAAAAGATATGACCAGCGAAATGATGCATGCATTGATTGTGATCTTCCAAAATACCCTAGATTCTGGAAAGACTCCAGCAGATTTGAAAATACAAATATAGCACCTTTTTTTCAAAGAGTGTGCAGACTGAAAATAAGAAACTGCAGAGCAGTTAACCTAACCTTTGTCATTGGAAAAATGCTAGAATCTGTTTTTAAAAAGAGTAACAGGGCACTTTGAATATCTGAATAAAACAAGGCAGAGTCAACACAATATTGTGAAATGGAAATTGTATTTGACAAATTTATTAAAGTTCTTCCAGGATGCAATAAGCAGAGTGGATAAGGAGGGAGTCAGTAGGTTCTGTGCATTTGGATTTTCAAAAGGCATTTTTTATAGTTTTCCACAAAAAGGTTGTTGCACAAAGTCAGGTATCAAGGTTTTGGGGTGTTATTTTGGTATGGATAGAAAGCAGGCTAACCAACAGAAAGCAGACAGAATACATTTGTAATTTTAGAATGACAAAACCTAACTAGTAAAATGCCAAGGAGATCAGTGCTCAACTGTTATAATCTATATTAATTAGTTTGATGAAGGCAGATTATTGACATTTGAAAATGTTAAGAAATTAGATAGGAAAGCAAGTTGGGAAAAGAATACAAAGTGTTTGTATATATATATATTATACAACATGTAAATATAGGAACTAGGAGCAGAAGTAGGCCATTCAGCCCTTCAAGTCTATTCCGAACTTTCAATGTGATCTTAGCTGATCATCCATCTCAACACCATATTTCCGCGTTCACACCATGCTCTTGATATCTTAATATCTAAACATTTATCATTCTCTTTCTTGAATGTACTATGATTCAGCCTACACTGCCTTATATCATAGTAAATTCCATAGGTTGACCACCCTCTGAGTGAAGAACTCTTTCCTCATCTCAGTGCTGAATGACCTACTCCATAAGTTGAGACTGTGGTCCCTGCTTCTGGATTCCTCAACCATAAGAAACATCCTCCCTGAATCTAGTTGGTCCAGCCCTGTTGAAATTTTATGTATTCCAATCAGATCCCCTGTTATCATTCTAAACTCTAGTGAATAAAGGCCCCGGTGAACCAGTATCTCCTCTTACAATAAACCTTCTACCCCTAGTGAACCTTGACTGCACGCCCTCTATGGCAGGTGGACACTCTCTTAAGTAGGGATACCAAACCTATATGCAATAATCCAGCAGTGGTACCACAAAGGCCCTTTGTAACTGCAGTAAGACAATGCTACTTGAGAATTCAAATCCTCTTACAATTAAGGCCAATATATCATTTACATACCATTTGCTTTGCTAATTGCTTGCTGCTCCTGCCTGTCTATTTTCACTGACTTGTGGAGATGGACACCCATTTCCATTTGTAAATCTGCATTTCCTAACATATCACCAATGAAATAATACTCCGCCTTTCTATTTTTCACATCAAAATGTATAACGTCAAATTTATTTATGTTGCACCATATCTGCCATGTATTTGTCTATGCTCTCAACTTGCCTATATTACCCTGAAGTCTCCCTAAATGCTTCTTATAACTCAGTTCCAACAAGTTCTGTGCCAGCAGCAAACTTGACAATGTTACATTTGGTTCCCTCATCCCCAAGTCAGTTATATATGTCATGAATGGCTGAGCCAAAAGCTCTTATCCAATACCATTGCCGGTAATTTGAGCTCGCCACATCTAACATTTACCTCTGCTTCATGTTGCATTATCTTTCACTGTATGCAGTATACCCTTAAGATACATACAATATTGTCACTGTATTACAGCATGTGACCCTAGGGCAAAAAGGCCTCAATTCTCCATCTTAACTGAACCCACTTGAAGCATGGTATATGGGTGAAAGCATGCTAATGTTGTTACCAAATTGCTTAGTGTCACCCCAGGCACTGAATTGCTTGTAATTCTCATACATGTACAAACCAGGAGCTGTGCTAAATGTCCATTGAATGTTTTCATGGTCCTACATTTCCCATATCTAGATCTTATTTTACAGGAATGAACACCCATCATCAAACGTGCCATTGCAGGTACATTATATCGAGTTCAAATGAATACATACATCTCTTGCAGAACTTTGTGAACGCAATGTCACAAAATTTTAAAAATATTACATTCGATAATGAAGATTTGTGATTTAAACTGTAGTAATATTGCCAGTTTTGCTTTCACGGTGAAACAATAAACGTATAGCAACTGTCCCTTGAACCTGTGAACAGTGAATGTATTTAAAATAAATTCCTTTGATTTAAGTATGATTGTCATGCTATGCTGCTATATCAGTTATTAGCTTCCTTGTGAACAGTTTTGCATAAATGTATTTGTTTTGCTTGTTCTTTTTAAGATGGCAGAACAATCTCTTTGAAATATTTGGTGGAGAAAGGTTGATAGATCACATTTCTGTTCATCCAGTCAAGCATTTCACTGACTCTGTCAGCACAAATAACCCAGGAACCCTAATGTGTCATACACATCTGAACTACAGTAAGTGATATTCATAGGCCAGATGGCTTCAGTTCGTATTTGGCATTTGTAATTATTGCTTTGGCAGATTAATTGCTCTTCTCCAGACTGAACAAAATACATTCTGTGCTTATCATGCTGAGGTGGTGAGGATGCCCAGCTCATTTTGCTGATTTGTTATACTATCCATTAGAGTACACTGAAAGCATGGGGTTACAAAACATCACAACAGTCATGAACCACTCCCAAACAGAGCCATATACTTATTTCCTAAGGAGTAAAGAGTGCGGGTGGAATTTCCCCTCATTGTATGGCATTAGTAAAGGTGAGAAGGTTGAGAAAATACTGAGAATGAAAGAATCAGAATTTTACTGTTGAGATCTTTTGCAATTTCCTCCTTAAACCATCACGACTATTCAGAATCTTGCCATTGAATGGAGACAACTTATTGACATTCAATTAATTGCTTAATTTGGCTTAATTATGCATCACTTGTCCTCTCATTCACGAGAAACTAGACAGCTGTAAATACCCAATGTAAATCAGAGAGAGTATACAGTTGCTGCAGCTCTCTGATTGCTTGTCCCAGATAACATGCGACTGCTTCTTTAAAATAATGTCCCTGCATGTCTCAAGGCATCCATCCATCTTGACCTTTCATTCACACAAGTCAGCATCAAAAAACCACCAACAGCATCATATCCACTCCTGGATCGAATTTCACTCTAACTTCAGCCCTTAACTATTTTCAAGCCCAGGATACAAATGACTTGCATACTTGTGTCAGGTTCCTATGTGGGCAGAGAAAGACAGAGAGAGAGAGACACACACACATTTCATGTATCTGCATTAGAAGCATCTTCACTTGATTTTCTAACCCTTACTTTGCAATTACTGGGAGGCTGAGAGCCACTGTATCAGTCACTTGTTTTCTTCGAGTATTGTCTTCAGCACTGACATACAGGTTGACATAGAAACACAGACATTTGAAGATTGGAGCAGGAGTAGGTCATTCAACCCCTCAAGCTTGTTTCACCATCCATTATGATCATGGCTGATCATTGAGCTTAATCCTGCCTTCTTCTATGTCCCTTGATCCGTTTAGCCACAAGAGTTATACCTACCTCCCACTTGAAAACACACAATGTTTTGACCTCAACCACTTTTTGTAGTAACAAATTCCCCAGGCTCCCCACTCCCTGGGTGAAGGAATTTCTCCTCATCTCAGTCCTAAAAGGTTTCCTCCTAATCCTTGAACTATGACCCCCTGGTTCTGGACTCTTCTATCATCGGGAGCATCCTTCCTGCATCTCCCCTGTCCAGTCCTGTTAGAATGTTATATGTTTCTTTAAGAGTCCTCTTCATTTCTCTTAATACAATCCTAACTGACTCAATCTCTCTCGTAAGTCAGTGTGGTAATCAGGCTGGTAACCTATGACTAGAGGTGTACCAGAGAGATTGGTGCGGGGTCCACTGTTATTCTTCATTTATACAAATGATTTAAATGAGAATCTCGCAAATGTGGTTCGTACGTTTGCGGATGACACCAAGATTGATGGTATAGTGGACAATAAAGAAGGTTATCTGAGAATGCAGCGAGATCTTGATCAACTGGGCTGGTGAGCTGAGGAGTGACAGATAGAGTTTAATTTGGATAAATGCAAGGTATTGCATTTTGGTAATACAATACAGGGCAGGACTCACACAATCAATGCTAGGACACTGGGGAGTATTATTGAACAAAGAGATCTAGGGGTATAGGTTCATAGCTAATTTGAAAATGAAGTAACAGGGCAGTGAAGAACATTTTTGGTATGTTAGCTTTCATTGGTCAGAACATTGAAAATAGGAGTTGGGAAATCTTACTGCAGCTGTACAAGATGTTGGTGAGGCCACATTTGGAGAACTGTATGCAGTTCTGGTTGCCCTACTATAGGTAGGATATTATTAAACTTGAAATAATGCAGAAAGATTTTTATAGGATTGGGTTATAAGGAGAGTTTGGATAGGCTGGGACTTTTTTCATTGGAGCACAGAAGACTGATGGGTATATAGAGATACATAAAATCATTGAGAGAAAGTGAGGGCTGCAGATGCTGGAGATCAGAGCTGAAAATGTGTTGCTGGAAAAGCGCAGCAGGTCAGGCAGCATCCAAGGAACAGGAGAATCGACGTTTCGGGCATAAGCCCTTCTTCAGGAATGAGGAAAGTGTGTCCAGCAGGCTAAGATAAAAGGTAGGGAGGAGGGACTTGGGGGAGGGACTTTGGAAATGCGATAGGTGGAGGGAGGTCAATGTGAGGGTGATATGCCGGAGTGGGGTGGTGACGGAGAGGTCAGGAAGATGATTGCAGGTTAGGAAGGCGGTGCTGAGTTCAAGGGATTTGACTGAGACAAGGTGGGGGGAGGGGAAATGAGGAAACTGGAGAAATCTGAGTTCATCCCTTGTGGTTGGAGGGTTCCTAGGCGGAAGATGAGGCGCTCTCCCTCCAACCGTCGTGTTGCTATGGTCTGACGATGGAGGAGTCCAAAGACCTGCATTGCATTTCTTGCGGTTGCAGGGGAAGGTGCCGGGAGTGGAGGTTGGGTTGGTGGGGGGTGTGGACCTGACGAGGGAGTCACGGAGGGAGTGGTCTTTTCGGAATGCTGATAGGGGAGGGGAGGGAAATATATCACTGGTGGTGGGGTCCGTTTAGAGGTGGCAGAAATGACGGTGGATGATACGTTGTGCATGGAAGTTGGTGGGGTGGTAGGTGAGGACCATAAAACCATGCAAGGCATAGATAGGGTAGATAGCCAACAACTTTTCCTCAGTGTAGGGAGTCTAAAACTAGAGTACGTAAGTTTAAGGTGAGAGAGGAAAAGTACAAAAACGTCGAGAGGGGCAAGTCTTTCAAACAGAGGGTGGTGAGTGGAAATGAATACAATTTAGTCATTTAAAGAAATATTTAGACAGGTACATGGATGGGATAGGTATGGAGGGATATTGACCAAATACAGTAAAATTGGACTAGTTTAAATTGTGAAAATGGTGCAGCATGGGCAAATTAGGCTGAACGGCCTGTTTCTATGCTGTAGACCTCTATGACTCAATGACTTGAAAAACATTCACTGCACTCCCTATATAGCAGAATAAGGAGACTAAAACTGCACACAATATTCCAGGTTTAGTCTTACCAAGGCCCTGAATAATTGCAGCAAGACAATTCTGTTCTGTACTTGAATCCTCTCAACATACAGATGACCTTTGTGTGGATCCCGTTGCTTTTTATCACACAGGGTTTTCAATGCTCAGTTAAAGACTGGCAGTCTGGGGGGTTTGCATTGCTTTTTAGTGAAGCAGAAGGAGCTGGCAACATGTCACATTGAGCAGTACTGATCAGTCATTAGTATTGATACCTTGATGTATGACCATGTCACATTAACAAGATAGCTGCAGCATGTGGCAAATAAACTGCATGTGCTTAAGCAAATGACCAAGTGTGAAAGTCAAAGGGATCAGCCCTGAATGGGATGAAGGGGGACTGCAGTCAGTCAGGGAATACCACAACCTTCAGTCAAGGAGTTAGTATGATTCCGGTTTCGAGGGCTTGCCGTTGCAGTCAAGCACTTGGTCGTACCACAGTTAGGGAACGATGCTCTTGTAAATCATGATTGGGCCATGATCAATTCACCAGCATGTCTGGGCTGTGCCCTATGGTCAGTTTGGAATATTCTGCTAAATTGGTATGAGATGGACCACAGTCAATCCTAGGGGTTTGATTAGAAATAGTCATGTGTCTTCTTAGGGAGAAATCCCTGGAGTTCTAGTGAAAATGGAAACCTCAAGCCTGAGGATGCACTTCATTGGATTGGATTGTTTAGGGAATGGTGACAGTGATAGTCAGAGATTGGAGATAGTAGAGTGAGGTATTACAATGAATTGGTATGGGGTGCTGGGAGATCCCAATGGGCAATGGAAGGAGCAGGGGGGTGGAATTATACAGGCCACACTAACCCTGGCCAACAAGGGAATGGGAATTTCCAAAGTAATGGGCTCTGAAGATAAAGTGGGCATTAATTGTTATGTAAAAGAGCTCAAACGAATCTATAGGAAAACAAAAGGTCATGAGGGTCACAAGAATAACAAGACAAAAGGTAACATGGAGTATGGGGGGATTTTCATGTGTCATGGGTGGAACCTGCAAGTTGGTCACAGTGAAAGTAAGTTGGAACCTTTCTATGTCACATCAAAAGTCAACCTTGCATAACTACACAAAATGCCTGATATCACATGAAAAGTGGGCAGAGTAAGCTTCTGTTTCTTTCTTTTGGAGATGGAGTAAAATATTTGAAATTGAAGGCCTTGCTAGCGGCAATCTTGACAAAGAATGGGGAGCCTGTGCATTTATATTCACTAGCAAGAAGGACAATATAGGAAAGAGGAGTCCTGTGATATATTTGAATAAATTAGCATTGAGAGAGAGGGGTACTATCAGTTTTACTGGATTTAAAATTGGATAAACCCCCCGGGCCAGATGATATGTATCCCAGATGTCAATGGGAGGAAAAGAAGGAGATTTCATGGGCTCTGACATTAATTTTCAATTATTATCTGGCCACAAGATGGCTGGCAGCGAAAATGGTACTATTATTCTAGAAAAGTGGTTGGATGAACTAGGATAATGCAGGCAGTGAGTTTAACATTTGTTGTAAGGAAATATTTGAAAATATTCTGAGGGAAAGAATTAATCTTCATATGAAGAGACAAGGATTAATCAAGAGTAGCCAGCTTGGCTTTGCATGGGAGCCTGGGCAATTTAACAAGTTGGATCCCAAATTGGCTCACAGGCAGGAAGCTGAGGATGATGGTTGAAGAGTATTTTTTTGATTAGAAGCCTGCGTCCAGTGGAATACCACAGGATTGATGCTGGGTCTCTTACCATTTGCTGTGTACATTAATGATCTCAACATTTTTTTCAATTCATTCATGAGAAGTGGGTGTTGCTGGATGGGCATTTATTGCCTGTCCCTAGCTGCTCAGAAGGCAGTTAAGAATCAACTACATTATTGTAGGTCTCGAGTCACATGTAGAGGTCAGAGTAGGTAAGGAGGTAGTTTCCTTCCCTAAAAGTCATCAATGAATCAGATTGGATTTTCCAATAGTCAACAATGGTCATCATTTAGGACTGTAAAGCTGACCACTTTTTCTTTTTCTTTATATTTCTTCCTTTATATTCTCTGTTTTGTTTTTTTTTGTGTTTTAAAATGGCACCAGAGAGTGGCCACACTCTGCAACAATTTTCACTGTATTTTGTAACAAAATACACATGACGATAAATAAATCAAATTAGACTCTTGATTCCAGATTTTAAAGTTAATTCAAATTTTACCGTCTGCCATGACATGATTTGAATACAGGCCAGGAGAACGTTATCTCAGTGCCAGTGGGAGGTATGATTAGTAAATTCGCAGGTGACACAAAATGTAGTGGTGTGGTAAATAGTCAGGACAAATGCCTTAGATTACAGTCAATATGGATGGACTGGTCAGCTGGGCTGAACAGTGGCAAATGGAGCTGAATTCTGAAAAGTGTGAGGTAATGCATTTTTCAGAGGACTAACAAGGCAAGGGAGCACATATCTAATGGTAGGACCCTAGGAAGTACAGAGAATTAGATGGATCTTGATGGACATGTCCACAGATCCTTGAGGACAGCAGGACAAGTGGACAATATGGTTGGAAGGCATTTTGGATACTTGCCTTTATTATTCAAGGCATCATATACAAGTGCAAAGAGGTTATTGATGGAGCTGTATGTAATGTTAAATAGGCCACAGATAGAGTACTATGTGAAGTTCTGTTTGTTGCACTCTATGAGGTGATTGCACTAGAGAGGATGCAGGAAAGATTCACCAGGATGTTGCTGGAGCTGGAGTGACTCAGCTATAGAAAAGGACAAGATAGGCTGGGATTGTTTTCCTCAGGGAAGGGAAGATTGAGGGGAGATATGATTGAGATGTACAAAGTTCTGAGAGGCGTAGACAGTTTAGGTAAGGACAAAGGAGGCACTCTTTTAAGGTATGAGCAGATGGTATAGAAGGAGTTTGAGTGATGAGATTCTTGTGTGGACTCAGTTTCCAGTATAATCTTTTATAACAACACAAAGGATTACTGAAAATTAATTGAGCAAATGAGGCTACATAGAAATTTGAACCATAATTTCATTTTTCAAAACTAGTGCATATTTGAGTGCAATTTGCATCCATATTACCAACTGGCCACACAGGAAGAAGTCTAATCAAAGAAATTAGGAAATGTTTATGCAGCTCAATGATCTGCATCTGATTGTTTGAATGGTCAAAATTCAATTATTATACAACAGACTTTCTTTCAGGCAATTTAATATCAATTCATGTTAAATCTGTTATTTGTTAATTAGTTTTATACCAACATATGCTACGTCAAAGATATTAAGCATTCATAGTCAAACAGTCTACATTTTGAATATGGGAGTTTGAAACTTAGAGCTTTAATTCTAAAATGTGGAACTAAAGGGATTCCTATGCAAATTGCTTCGGTATTGTTCAATATGCTGTGGTGAATTTTTTACTATTGTATTCAGGATGGAATGGTGGGCCAAATGGTCTCTTTCTGCACTGTAGGGATTCTATGATGAGGTTACTGAAAGTTATGTTTCTGGCTTTAGATTAGATTAGATTACTTTACAGTGTGGAAACAGGCCCTTCGGCCCAACAAGTCCACACCGACCCGCCGAAGCGCAAACCACCCATACCCCTACATTTACCCCTTACCTAACACTACGGACAATTTAACATGGCCAATTCACCTAACCTGCACATCTTTTGGACTGTGGGAGGAAACCGGAGCACCCGGAGGAAACCCACGCAGACACGGGGAGAATGTGCAAACTCCACACAGTCAATCGCCTGAGGCGGGAATTGAACCCGGGTCTCTGGCGCTGCGAGGCAGCAGTGCTAACCACTGTGCCACCGTGCCGCCCGCTTGATGCCAACTGTCAGAGAATTCTTCCTCCTCAGCTTGAAGGCTTTTTAAAATTCATTCAGGGGATGCAGGTGTCACTGGCTAGACCAGCATGTATCACCCATCCCTTAAAGCCCAGAGGGCACTTAAGTGTCAACAGCATTGTTGTGGATCTGGAGTCACATGTAGGTCAGACCAGGTGAGGTCAGAAGTTATCTTCCCGAAAGAACATTTGTGACCAGATTGGTTTTTAAGCCAACTGGCAATGGTCTTAAGGTTATCATTAAACCCTTAATTCCAGATTTTTTTGTTTAATTTGTGAGTTCAAATACACTATGCACACTTGAGTTCAAAAGTTAAAACTGACCCTCCTTTGTAGTAAATGATTTGTCAGGTGTATTGGTTTTTTGAATAGCACATTAGAGTACACCTCCATCTGCTCTCTGAGGTGGATTAAAAAGTGATCTGAGGGATTATTTTAATGAGTGGGGGAACTATCCACATGTTCTGACCAATATTAATTGTTCAATAACATCACTAAAACAGATTACGCGATCATCATTGCTTTGTTCTCTGTGCAGGAGCTTGCAGTGTGCAAGTTGGTGGGAATGTTTCCTACGTTCCAAATTAATACATATCAATGATGATAATAAACTGCTTTGGGATATCCTGAGGATGTTAAATAAGCTATATAAATGCAGGTCTTTCCCTTTTTTTAAGTTACAAATCTCACAACACCAGGTTATAGTCCAACAGGCTTATTTGGAATCACTAGCTTTCAGAGCGCTGCTCCTTCATCAGGTGGTTGTTTAGCACCTGATGAAGGAGCAGCACTCTGAAAGCTAGTGATTCCAAATAAACCTGTTGGACTATAATCTGGTGTTGTGTGATTTTTGACTTTGTCCACCTCAGTCCAGCACCAGCTCCTCCACATCATGAACGTTTTTTTAATATAGTGTAGGACCAGATACTGATAAAAATAAAGTTGTCTTTTAATAAAATGTCAGAGGGCATTAAGGTTTATTTTCAACAGCTATTTGATAATTTAGTTGCAATCAAGCTTAATCTACATGAATAAAAGCCATGAATCACAGACTGAAAATGTACACAAGTTATTACAATGGCATAGTACAGAGGCAGCTCAATTAGTGGAAGGCAGATGATTTCCCGCAATTAACCTTCCAAGATATCAGGCATATAATGACAGATCTCCGGTTTTTAATGTGCTGAGATTTAAAAAATGAGCAATTATTGAATAATTAGTTCATTTGTGAAGTGGCTGTTCTAATGTTAGTTGTAGCTTTGTGGGATCAGCAGGCAATTTAACTGAAAATGATAAAATTCAGCAAATGACACTGTATAGTTATCAAGCTTGAGTAATACACAAACAGACTGACTCCACATGGCAACTATCCAAATGATTAGTTTTATTTACAAGGAAAGGAAATCAATTAAGTCAGAGACTAAGCTAATCAAAAAAAGTAAATGTTTATACAGATATACACCCGGCCTCTCCCCCTCTGATTGCTGAAATTTACACAGAATTGATCTCATATGCAAAGGACTTTCTTTCAGATTTTTGAATGATCACTTTCTACTAGCGTATTTGTTGATTAGTTTTACAGATACAACTCTAAGGTAATGTATTAAACATTCTCAGTTAAACAGTCAATAGTTCAAAAATGGGAGTTTAGAACTTAGAGCTGTAATTCTAAACATGTGAAACTATTTTGTACCATAATAACCGAAATGTTTACGTTTCGGCACAGAAACCTTCCTGGTAGTGATGTGTAGCATTTACTCTCTCTAGATCCAGACTTGACTCATTGGTTGCTTTAATATTTCCACAATGGCTCCTAGAGTCTCATTGCTATAATCTGGTACTGCACTGTATTAGTTCACACTTCTAATGTTCTGATTTCTTCTGAGGTTTGAATGTCACCTGTTGATGTAAGTATCTCAATAGATTTACTCCAATTTTTAATGCTAAACCTGTAGTAACTTTCAGTTATGATGATATTCATTATAAAGAATGACATCTTGTCACCTTTCAAACTGAAAGGACAACACTCTCAGTCACAGATTTCAACTAAACATTGATTTCATAAAGTTTGCCTGAAGATTTAATTTGTGGCTGCATGTGCTATCTGACCTTGCACCCTCAGGCTAGGTGTTCTTTATGGTGTACAGAACGTTCTTTTGAGTTTTTCATTCAAGTACTGAATAGTATCTAAAACTCAAAGCTGCAAACAATCAGCTATCATGACACACCTTTGTAACCGCAGGCTTCTATAACCCATTTATTGTCGAACCCTTTTAAGTTTCCAGAGATGGTATCTACTTATTCATAATAGTATTTCCACAACACCACTGGTATTGTTTTCATCAACTTATTTTGATTATAACTTTCATGACACACTATATTTGACTAATCTCTTGAACCTCTTTAGTCATTCTTGTGTAACCTTGAAGGGGAGCAATGAGTTGATCTGGAGTTTGGGGCAACGGTGTGGGGAGAGGGAGGTGAAACTTTGCACAAGCTGGCATTAAGCCAGAGAAAAAGCAAATTACTGCAGATGTTGGAATCTGTACTCGAAACAAAAAAAAAACTGGAGATCATAGTGCATCAGGCAGCATCCAGGGAGAGAAAGCAAGCTAATGCTTCAGTCTAGATGGCTCTTCCTCATAGCTTGCTCTCTCTCCATGGATGCTGCCTGACCCGCTGTGATCTCCAGCATTTTTTGTTTTCAGTGAGCCAGAGAATTTATGTAGGTACAGAAGGAGAACTATTGCTACTAAAGTGCTGTGTGTTAGTTAATATTAGCACAAGACATAGGCATGCTTTTACCAATGTCATCATTGACAACCATTATTAGTAATTTGTTGCCAAAGCAATTGTTGTTCCACAGAAAAGTTGTGGTTTTCCTCAATAGAGCAGTTAACATTATCATTTGCCAATATGCTAATGACAGCCTCTGATGAATAATGAATCGTTAAAGTTAGAGCAAATATAATAATGAAGCACAGAAAGAAAATAGTGTGTATTTTATTTTCTTACAGGATAATTAGCTGCTCTATGCCCACTGCCAAAACAGAGTAGAAAGGTGCAACTTTCTAATAAGGCATAAATATAATAGTTGAAATCCTCTGTGATTTCCATCTTCGGAATCACATTAATCATGGATATGATTTGATTAAATAGTGTTTCCAGGAATGTGATAACTATCTAATAGTAATGCTTTTTAAAATAACAAATTATGGAAGAAACTACAACCATTTTCTATGGTGAGGCTAGAAGTAACAAAGGGATCAAGGGTTATGGAGAGAAAGTGGGAGAATGGGGATGAGAAACTTATCAGCCATGATCGAATGGTGGAGCAGACTTAATGGGCTGAATGGCCTAATTTTTGCTCCTATGTTCTGAGAAAGAGTCATTGGCTCTAAAATGTTAGGTTAGCAGAGATAAAAAGGTAAGTGACAAACATGAACTATGCAAGTTTCACAGTCAATTCCAGTAAACAGTTTCAAAGGTAGTGCATTGATGTTATTACTTCATCACACACATGGATTATGAGAGGTGTCAGTTTGGCTTAGCAATTTTTCTGACTATAAACAGACAGCTAGACAAAAAAGAGAAAATACTAATAAACAAAGTTTAAATTCTGCTCATAATTTACATTATTTATTCTTGTAAATATTAACTTTAGATTGCCAGCTTCAAAAGAAATAAGCAACAATAAGATGACAGGCCCATTTGGATAAATAATTTTACATGACGTTTGGATAAAACAGTCAAGAATAAAATCAGAAGCAGAAGCAGAGGCTGGTTAACTTCTCCTAGGATCAACCTTTTAAATCTGATGGGGGGAGCTTAACTTGTCATGTCATGTTACTAACTGCCTTATGCAGCAGTACAATGTCTCAGAATTCATTGCCATTTTCAGCATAGGAAAATTTATTTGCGCCAGGATTTCATCCAACCTGCACTCCAACCATCACGTTCTTGTGGTAAATCACTCGAAGAATGGGAAATCATTGTCAGAACAGTGACATGATCTACCTTTTTCCTCATCTGAGGATATTCTGCCACTGTGTTTATCTGGGCCATCAGGCATGTCCGACCCATTTCCTGCACTTCTGCCCTCGCTCCTTCTCTTCCCACCCACAACACCAATAGTGTCTCCCTGGTCATTACTTCTCACCCCGCCGGTATCTACATCCAAAGGATATAATTGGTATTTCCATCATTTTCAGCAGGATGCCATGGCCAGACACATATTCCCCTCCCATCCCTTGTCAACATTTCACAGGGACCATTCCCTCGACAGCACCAATACTTCCCCACACCCCCAAAGTCCTTCTCATACAATTGCAGAAGTTGCAAGATCTGCCCATTTACCTCCTCCCTTCTCACTATTCAAAGCTCCAGGCACACCTTACAGGTGAAGCAACAATTTAACTGTACTTCACTCAATCGAGTCTATTGGATTCACTGCTCACAATATGGTCTTCTCGACACTGGGGAGATGAAGTTAAGACTGGGTGACCACTTTGTGGAATACCTACACTCTTTCCACAAAGCGTCTGATCCTAAAGTTGCTTGCCATTTCAACACACCGCTATGTTCCCTGGTCAATATTCCTGCCTTGGGCCTGCCGCAGTGCTCCAGTGAGATTCAGTGTAAGCTAGAAGAACAGCATTTCATTTTTTGATTAGATTAGATTACATTACAGTATGGAAACAGGCCCTTCGGCCCAACAAGTCCACACCGACCCGCCGAAGCGCAACCCACCCATACCCCTACATTTACCCCTATACCTAACACTACGGGCAATTTAGCATGGCCAATTCACCGGACCTGCACATCTTTGGATTGTGGGAGGAAACCAGAGCACCCGGAGGAAACCCACGCAGACACGGGGAGAACATGCAAACTCCACACAGTCAGTCGCCTGAGTCGGGAATTGAACCCGGGTCTCTGGCGCTGCGAGGCAGCAGTGCTAACCACTGTGCCACCGTGCCGCCCACTAATTTTGCTTATTGCTTAATTCTTTTGCACCCCTTCCCCCCTCGACTTCCTGTCTTCTGTACATATACCATTCTTTCCTAGCCAGCATCAGTTCTGAAGAAGGGTCACTGGATCCAAGACATTGACTCTGCTGTTTTCTACACAAACGTTGCTAGACCTGCTGAGTTTCTCCAGCAATTTCTGTTTTCATTTTAGATTTCCAGCATCTGCAGTTCTTTATTTTTTTCACAATGAGGTGGTGGTCAGTCTTATCATTGGAATTTTCCTCCATTCTTTGTGGTGGTGCTGCCAATGGATGGGTGGAGGATTTCTTCATAGAGTCAATTATAACTGTTTATGCATCCAAAAAAACGGGGGTGGGTGGGTGGGGGGAGGGTGCTGTGGATGTAATTAAATTCTCCATGTCATAAACACTTAGCTGTGCTTTGAAGATGTTTCTTTTATTGAGGAATCATGTTAAATGATTGTAGACAGCGGTTCATTTGGATACCTGAACATGTTGTTTTCACAGAGTTCATAAAAAGGACATTGAAACATAATATTTTTTAAAAATTGGAAATCATATAGTTTAAGTTAATTGCTTGGACTTAATTAGTGAAAATCGCATGCCTGGGTTGATGGGAGTTAAGGTGGGATACAATATGCTAAGAGAAAAATATCCACCGAGTTCATCCTCTGTCTTACTGAGAAAACGCTTTTGGAGAGTCCAGTGTGACACCTAATAAAAACTATTGCAGTTTTTCTACTGAACAAGCTGCATTTAAGGTCCTTGTGACAACAGCTGTGTTTAGTGACATTTGTCTATGTGTACCAGAACGCTGACCAAAAGCCATTTTGAACGTTTATTATTTCTCTACTTTCCCTTCAATGACTGGGCATTTATTAATCAAAATTCATCTCGATAGAGAAAGTGCTTTTTGTTTTCTTTCTTCTTTGCATGTGGTGGGTTATTTAGAAAGGAAAATAATTATACTTTCCTATTTTAAGCATTGTGTTAATCAGCTTTACATCTTTGTTGAATAAGCTCTGTTTTCATAATGAATCAATTGTCTTATTGTTTATTAAATAAAACTGGTTGGTGAATTTTTTGTCCTAAACCTAGATATATAAAATATATAATTATCCATGAATCATTTAAATATATGTTGGGATAGTTAGAAACCTACTTGGGGTGGCACAGTGTCTCAGTGGTTAACGCTGCTGCCTCACAGTTGACTGTGTGAAGTTTACACATTCTCCACGTGCCTGCATGGATTTCCTTCCGCAATCCAAAGCTGTGCACGTCCGGTGAATTGGCCATGCTAAATTACCCATATTATTTAGGGATGTGAAGGTTAGGTACATTAGTCAGGGTAAAGGTAGAGTAACAGAGTAGGGGAATGGGTTTGAGTGGGTTAGTGTGGACTTGTTGGGCCAAAGGGCCTGTTTCCACACTGTAGTGATTCTATTATTCTACTTCAGGCATTAGTGGAGTTCTGGAATGTTGGTCGGTACTGAGGTGAAATGCATAGATGAGCCTTCCTTATCATATGGATTATGGAGACCCTCAGACTCCCCACTCCTATAGGATTAAGTCAGAAATCACATGACACCAGGTTATGGTCCAACAGGTTTATTTGAAATCACAAACTTTATCCACTTCATCCTCGACCACAACATCTTCACCTTCAACAACCAGTTCCTCATCCAGACACAAAGAACAGTCATGAGAGTCAAATTTGCAACCCAATTTGCCAACATTTTCATGCACAATTTTGAGCAAGACATTTTTTGTTGTGCAGGACGTCCGATCAATGCTATACAACAGATACATCAACGACATTTCCCTTGCTTGGACTCATGGCGAGGAATCACTGTAATGACTACATAGTGACATCAACAAGTTTCATCCCACCATCAGACTTACTCATGGACTCCGCTTCAGAATCAGTCTCATTCTTGGACACACGCATCTCCATCAAGAATAGCCAGCTCAGTACCTCACTCTGCTGCAAGCCTACAGATAACTTCATGATGCTGCACTTCTCTAGCTTCCACCCTAAGGAAGTCAGCCCCCATGGACAAGTCCTGCACCGACCCCACAGGATCTGCTCAGGCAAGGAGGAATGCAATATACACTTAAAATTCTTGAAGGATGCCCTCATAAGAAAAGGATATGTAACATACCACAACAAAAAGACCACAATGACATCCTCAGAAGACAGACACAGGACATGACCAATAGAATGCCCTCCTTCATCCTGTACTTCCCTGGAACGGAGAAACTACGTCATGTTTTTTGCAGCCTTCAACATGTCATCAATGACGGTGAGCATCTCACCAAGATCATCCCTACACCCCCACTTCTTGCCTTCAAACTACAACCAACCTTAAAGAGACCATTGCTCACAGCAAACTCCCCAGCCTTCAGGACAACATCGACCACAACACCATACAACCCTGGCCTGGCAATCTTTGCAAGACATGTTAGATCATCGACATGGATCCTACCATCGCATGTGGAAACACCACCCACCACAGACACAGCAGATACTCATCTGACTCGGCCAATGTTGTCTACCACATACTCTGCAGGAAAGAATGCCTCGAGGCATAGTATATTGGCGAGTTCATGCAGATGCTACGACAGCGAATAAATGGACAGCATGCAACACTCTCCAGGCAGGAATGTTCCCTCTCAATTGGGGAACACTTCAGCTGTCAAGGACATTCAGCCTCTGATCTTCGGGTAAGTGTCCTCCAAGGCGGCCTTCGAGATACAGAACTCAGAATTGCCAAACAGAAACTGATAGCCTGGTTCCATACCCATGAAGATGGTCTCAACCGTAATCTTGGGTTCATGTTACGCTACATGTGACCCCATCACACTGTTCTGTGTCTGTAAAATCTTCCTTACAGTCCTGTTATAACACTATTATCTTAATAAATGTGTTATGATCTCTCTACCGTAAGTATTCTGTAGAGTTTTGGACTGCTTGTTACTTTGGTTAGACCCTCGGCATACAACTCTTATACCTATCATGCTATTCCAGTCAAATAAAAACCAAAAGAGCTACAGATGCTGTAAATCAGGAGCTAGGGTAGAAGTTGCTGAGGTCTCAGCTGGTCTGGAGGCATTTGTGAAGAAAAATCAGAGTTAATGTTTCAGATCCAGTGACCCTTCCTCTGGTATTTTTTCACAGATGCTGGCGGACCAGTTGGACTTTTCCAGCAGCTTCTGTTTGTGTTCCATGTTATTCCAGTCTCCAGCACCACCTTATATTTCATCTTTTGTAGTTGTCTCTCTACCTCATTTAATCGGATTATAGGGTATCTCTTCAGTTGTTATTCAGCTGTTGACACTTCACTCACACTATCTAACGTCCTTGGTCACCTGCAGAGACTTATTATTTGACCCTTCACTCACACCATTTGTATAATCTCTTAATCTGTCTGCCTGTGATCTCTCTACCGATAAACTCTGTGTTCTGTGTGCTTCCCTCTCACTTCACCTGACAAAGGGGCAACACTCAGAAAGTTTGTGATTTTAACCAAACCTGTTGGACTATAACCTGGTGTCGTGTTATTCTGACCTTGTCCACCCCGGTCCAACACCAGCACCTCCACATCATGACTATAGGACCAGTTACCCAATCAGTTGCTATAATGATTGTGACGATAATCAGAGAATCCAGTCTAGAGTCCCTCAGATTGTTAAATCAATCTGCATTATACCATTCTAAAAAAAAAATCAAGTTAAGAGAATACCGATATGTTTTAAATAAGCTTATGTCTCACAAATGAATGGATCAAAAAGAGGGATTTGTCTGGATTGTATGACTCTTTAAGACATACAACAAATGGAGTTAATCATTGACCCATCACAGGAAATCAAATTTGTATCAAATCTTTGCACAAGTTTGGAGATATTATCCTAACGGTGTACTATTGGGGACAATCTTTTGTGTCTCAAGAGTGTGTCTGAGTATTTTTGCTTCCTACATTTACAATATTCCCGGCACTCATCATTTGAATAAATTTGACATTCTGAGTATGTTGCTGCCTACAAAATGAGCAGCTTGAGGGAATATATACAGGAGAAACACAGCAGATAGGAAATTTGAGCTCCAGCAGTCCTGGACACTAATACATTTGTGTGTGCAACAGGGGATTGGTAACCTCAGTCAGCTGAATGACTGGTTTATGGTGCAAAGTGATACCAACAGTGTGGGCTCAATTCCTGTACTGACTGAGGTTACCATAAAGACTCTGCCTTCTTAAATTTGTCCCTTGCTTGTGGTGTGGTGACTTTAGACTAAACTCACCAACATTTAATTTAATAAACAAGTAGTACCATAATAACTTTATAAGAGGAATTACTAAATTCCTCCACAGTGAAAACTTTTGCCGACACACACTCAGATTCACTGATGTACTGGAATTCATGTTGGTCAAGGCCAGGAGAAGGTGACTATCGTTTTTGTGTCTGATCGGTCCTCTCCACAGGACAGAGCAGTGCAACAAGCCAGCAGTAAATGGCTTTTAGAGTGGAAGAAGACGTGCAGAGCATAAACATTGGAACAGAACAAAAAAATTGCCTGCTTTTGTGCTGTTAAGTTTGATGTTGTGTGTTGACTCCTATCAACACATAAAGAAAACTCAGGAAAAGATATCATTGATAAAAGAACAGAACAAATTCCATTGCCAGGTATCTTGCGAAGTATGCTTACCACAAAAGGCTTCTTTAAAAGTAATCTTTAGCAACCCACTGCCCGCTTTCTCCAGAGATGTCCTTACATCTCTTTGTTCACCATACAGGGTCATACTTTCTCAGAGCAAGTGATAAATTATCATCACGTGGAACTGAACATGGCATCACATAATTTTCTTGAATTTTTATGGTCAGATCTCCAAAACTGCCCATGGTCCACCCTTTGACAGACTTAGGTAGAAAACCTGAAGCAAAGAGTGACCAGACCCTGACTGACTGAGATCCTCTCTCTCTTCTTCTGAGTGGTCATGCTTTTTACCAGTCAATTCCACTATTTTCTCCTTGTAGCAAGTGAAGAGTCTGATGTTTGTGATCTCCCTGCTCATCTCCCACTGCACCGCGCCGCCCCCCAATCTCCCTCCCCACATTGGTCTTAGTTCTCACTGCCTGCTTGTCAGTCAATTTTTCCTATAATAAGACAAGCAGAGGGATTGAATAGGATGGAAATGGAAGGGAAAGCTATCAGTGGTGGTGTAGGAGTGGGTGAGGTAATGAGGTGCTCCTAGTGAATGTATAGGAATTACATTGTGGGGATCTCTTGGGTGCGAGCTGTTGAATAGACATCATACATCATACATGTAATGCAGAGTTGCAGTCCATGAGCCTTGGTGAGATGTTTATCCACTGACAGAGTTAAATTCAGTAGATGTGAGGTAGCAGATGATGCCAAGTATTCTGAGAAACATAGAAACTAGGAGCAGGATTCAGCTGTTCAAGTTTACTCCACCATTGATTACGATCATAGCTGTTCTTCATCTGAATGCCATATTCCGCTTTATCTCTATACTCCTTCCTGCCTTCATATGTAAAGGCCTATCAGTCTTTCTCTTGGATATATTCAGTGGTGTGGCCTTCACAGCCTTCTGTGGTCAAGAGTCCCATAGGTTCACTACCCTTTGGGTGAAGGCAGTTTATCTCATCTCATCCTAAATGGCCTACCCTGTATCCTGAGCCTGGATCCAGACTTCCCATCCAGAGAAAATGTATTCCCTGCATCTAATCTGTGCAGCTCTATTAGAATTGTTTATGGAGTCGTAGAGTCATAGAAATGTACAGTACAGAAACAGTGTGGAAACTGGCCCTTCGGTCCATGCCAACCAGATATCCAAACCTAATCTAGTCCCATTTGCTAGCAGCTGGCCTATATCCCTCTAAACCTTTCTTATTCATAAAAGCATCCAGATGCTTTTTAAATGTTGTAATTGTACCAGCCTCCACCACTTCCTCTGGCAGCTCATTCCATACAGGCATCACCCTCTGCATGAAAAGGTTGCCACTTAGGTCCCTTTTAATTTTTTTTCCCTCTCATTCTAAACCTATACCATCAAGTTGTGGATTCCCCCAACCCAGGAAAAAGACCTTGTCTATTTACCCTATGTATGCCCCTTATGATTTTATAAACCCCTATAAGGTCACCCTTCAGCCTTTATACTTCACATCAGATCCCCTCTCAGCATTCTGAACATGAGAAATTACAGGGCCAGTTGAACAAATCTCTCTTCATAGAACAGTCCTGTCATCTCTGGTTTTGACATAGTGAACGTCCACTGCACTCCCTGCGTTCTTATCCCTCTGTGGGTATGGAGGCCCAAAACTGCATACAGTACTCCAGCTGTGGTCTCAGCAAGGCTGAGTAGTGAGATATTCCTACATCTGACTTCTGCAATGAAAGCCAATATGCAAATTGCCTTTTTAATTGCTTCCTGCACTCTTGTGGAATACTTAAGATCATTGACTTTGTACATGCGCTGCTGGGTGTTCTGTTTCACTCAGGATACAGCGCAGATTTGGATTATAAGCTAGGTCTTTGTTGAAGTTTTATAAAATTTGGGCCACATTTTGTCTTTTCTTCAATCTCATTGTCATTTGCCCAGCAGCACTCCACTGCATGTGGACTTCAAATCAGTTTTCATTCATTAAACCTTTCTCAAAGGTGTCCACGCATCAACCAGCTCCAACTCCAAACTTTGAGGTTAATTTCCCAAATCACTCATCAGGAAAAATTGGTACCTGACCAAAATTGGCAATTTTATCGTAAAAAAGGGAATTGGGATGAACCAATTTTTCAAGAACTAAATTAAAACAGTGGGGAAAAGATGTGATCCAGGAGCATGGGTCAACTATACGTCAGTTTGTCTCCATGGTTAGGAATATCTGTGTAGATGGCAATCCATATTAGGAAATAAACAAGTTAGTGACAGATGTTACCTTGAATTTTTTCAGGAATCGAGCAACATGCAGAAGACAACCCTTCTTTTTATTGTATACTTTGTCGTCAGGAGGCCAGTTGAACCAAGGGTGAACTACCCTGGCGACACATAGTTCTCACCTGCCACAGCAGCTATGTGCAATAATGGTATGATCTGGGTCCATCCAGACCATGCTGCAATGTATGGATGAAACAATCAGTGAGTAGTTTATGGGAGGATCAATAGGAGTTGAGGGGAACGTTATATAAGTGTTGAAACCACGGGCGACTGGTAAGGATTCTCTACCAGTGAGTGCATGGAATTGGGATGTTCAACCATTGGTCCAGAGAAAGGCTTGGAGCTAGGCCAATGATGCCCCGGAAAACTCGGTCCTTATTTCATTTACTAATTATAGATCGTAAGTGCTCCATGCTTGCCCAAGAACTACAAAATGGCTTTAAAATACACAGGCAAAATCCTGTATGGCAATATCCACCATGAATTAGTACCTGTGCTATTAGCTATATCCTGAACTCAGCTGCCAGAGTGGTGCCCTTTCCAACATCAGAAATTGGACCTAGATTTAACAGGTTGATTACTGGGACAGAAATGGGTAAGGCCAAACCCAGGCCAGTGGGGTGCAGTAAAAGAGATATAATTAACAATTTGGCAACAGCTTACGGAGAAGGAGTGTCCACAGTACAAGACTCTTGATTTCGCTACTTTGAACAATAAATGCAGGTATGAGCTCAACAAGTTAAACAGGCCTTTGATAAAATCATTCAGGACAATAGGCAAGGTGCCGAAGGGGAATTAAGGGAAAAACAGGCTAGCCAACATTTGACAATGGTGCTAGAAGGTAACCCAGGGCAATAAATGAAATCATTCAAGGAAAAATAGATGATAACAATAGACAGCAGAATCAAACCCTATGTAGTGTCTATGGGTAGTGAAAGATAAAACAGTTGAGAGAGAAACTGAAGCAGATTGGGCAAGGACAGGTTCCATCTTGGATTAGTGATGAGTAAATAGAGTAGTTCTGTTGAAAGGGACACCCACTATTTCAAATTGCCAGTTACAGCAACTGACCAATGTCTGGTTTGACGATAACTGCAAGGGAAACCCAGAAAAGGCTTTAGGCATAGCATTGGAGATCCAAATCATAACATGAAATGAAAATGGATTAAAAGTCTTTGACGTTGAAAATAATCACATTATCCGAGAGGGAATGTCATTAGAATATGATGACATCCTACCATACACTATTGTAAAAGAGGGAAGGCTTGTAGGTACCACTCTGGATAAATATTTGCAAACCAAACAAGTAGTTGTGTGCCCCATCTTGTGTCTTTTAATGGTTATGTCAGGTTTTTGGACAAGCACCAACCTAGACTGAAATACAGAAATTCCAGAGTCTGTGAAATAGCTCCACAGAGGCCAGTAAACTATCACCAAGTCATCCTGCATTTACATGGGAGAGTCCTTGACTTTGGCACAGCCTCATCAGAGTCAGCGCCCAGAATGTTAGAATTTCTTCCACTTTTATCTGTCATGATCTGTCAGCCAGGGCTCCCTGATTGTACAAGATTAACATCCCCAATTAGGGAACTCATATTCTATGAGGTGCAGTTGGCTGACCTTGTTACAATCATTACACCTGGACACTGATATCACCCAAGCCTCATATAGGGGAAGGAGAATACCACATCACAACTTCTCTCAAACATTACCAATGCAGAACCTTCCCCGTGACATCCACAACACCACTTTATACACTAGACCCCACATATTAGCCAGGGTAGGCGTAATTGAACTCATTGACATACACAACACAAGTGAGATCTTTGTTAATGCCATTGATAAATTTTGATAGGCTTTAGGAGATTATTTAGAGAAATATTACACTGATATAGAACGCTTACCAGAAAAATTACAACAGATCCAGACACAATAGGATAATGCATACAAAATGTTTGCTACCGTAGTCCAATAGACTGAGCAAGTTCAAAAAGATATCGAATAAATTGAAATCATCAGCTGATGGGATGACTGTTGGAATTGAGAACATGTCCTCTATATTTACCTCACCGCATAATGTGTCTGAGTTAAAAAGGGTTACTGCAAACTGGTCAAGGTTAGTCAGGATACATTTACCTGCCTTTCACTGCACAACAATTGTGAAAAATGGGTGTAAGAGGCCACAGGACTGGTGGCGAGTGTGAGTGTTGACTCTATATTGGGACGTGTAAATAAGAACATGCCTATAAATTGAGTCTATGTTCTCCTTCTCTGTCAATAATGATTTCAAAGGAATGATTCAGCAAATTGATTGCCTTCCGAATTGGTGGATTTGGAATAACGTAGGATAAGCTAGATTTGTTCAAATGTGACGATTGATAACTATTCACACAGCTGGCAGAGAAAATATGGATGGACAAAAATATTGATGTTTTAAGAGAACATCTTCTGGCAGGCAGCAATCTAGTCTTTGTATCATTAGAGATGAGTATCATTAGTTCATGGAATTTGCAGTGTAAACAGAAAAATCCTTATGGCCCCATTATCTGCTACAATAGATTTCATTGGGTTTAAGTGCCTCAGGAAATTTTCACTAGTGATGTGTAATGTACACTTTTAGCAATAACCTGGCAGTAGTTGTTCAACTCAATTTTCTGGTCACTTATCCAAACACTGAATTTTCAGGATACATCTTGTAATTTATGACAAGGCATCCTGACAGACTGAAAGGGAATTATAGGCTTCAATTAAGTTATTGGATAACTCATTAATATTACTTCTCAAGTTCAGAACAAATGTCTGTGCATTTCTGCAATATTAGATGGTATAAGTGCTTCACAAAGACAATGGTGGTCAGTTGCTGCATCCCTGATGCATAATGTTACAAAAAACACCGGAAGTTGAAAACAGCACCTTGGATTATCAACGCTAAGTAAAATACAATTCATTCCTCCTACCATAGTACAGAAACTAAACAATTCATTGTTTATTACAGAATATTTGACAGATAAATCCAGTGTTTTGTGCAGAGCTACATGCAGATAAGAAATGTGTTTTTGGTAAACTATTGTCATACATATTTTCTTTTCTAATGATAAGAATACAACCAATCTCTCAAATACAGGAGGAAAATCCAACTGACATCCAGCATATAAATTTTATTTATACAGCTTTATCAAAACTCTCAAAGGCACCAGCTTGAAAAATGTTCACATAAATATGTAACCATTTTATACTGTGCACACAGTAATCAATTGATCAGTGAATTCCCTGATATGCAACCTCAAGGGAGGTTACTGTTATGATGCCTTCATTGCTTGGCAGTCACAGTAAGTAATGTTGCTTCCCCAGTGAATTTTACTGAGTAATACTTAACTAAGTGAATGGCAGCTGTTATAAATTCTTCTGAACAATGCTTAATAGCAATTTTCTAAATTTGACCAATATAATTTTATTAGAAAACAAATTGCTATACTTTAATCATGAACAAAGTGGATTAGGTTCGTGAATCATGCAAATATTTTCAGTCAGCGTAAATGGAGTAGATGTGAGTTGGTTCCTCATTTGTCATATTAAACTGTCACAATCCACTGCCCTGACTCAAACGGCAAAGCAATATTGTAAATACTGCACTGCTCCACATAAGGTTATGGAGATGTAGACTGGACCTTTTGGCATCTGTGTTATGGCCATAATATAATGTTAACAGATCTCCATTCTGGTGTTCATGATCCTGTGCTTATAGTCAGCCAAGAAAATGCCAATCATAATTGGAATGAGCTACTTATTTGGTATTCTTGGTGCCGTCTAAACAGGTATTTCTACACTCACAGGTGTATGTGAGAGGATCAACTCTTGATTTCTGAATCCTCCCCAGTTAGTTTGCAATAAGTACGGCTGAAATCAGACAGCATTCTTCAGTGTCTAATGTAGATCTATTAAGTGCTCACATCCAACTTTCAAACTGCTACTGTTAACTCCTGTTAGACCATGCTCCAATGTTTCTCCCCAACCTTCGCACCAAGACTCAACTGAGGGCTGCTGCCAGAGAGGTAGGTGGCCCGAAACTCAATTCAACTAGAAGACCTACTGTTTGTCTGTTAGCTAAAAGAGGGATGAAGTTGACTCTAGGCTGAATCTGATCTTGACCTTTGGGCTTCAGTTCCACATTACTGTTTGCACACCTGAGACTGTAGCAATATGAATCCAGGTGATATAAGAACTTATTGAAAAGAAAATCTCTCAGCACGTGGATTGTACTGGAAAGACCTGCACTTACAATTGTTCATCCCGAGTTTCACTAAGAATTCAATGGCAGGTTTGGTAGTTGGTAGACTCCCTTGAATAACTTTCTGTGCCATTTCAGAAGTCAACTAAGACTCCAGCTAATAAGTAAAATATTCTTACTTTAAAAATGTCTTCATAGTTACTGTTTAGATCAGTGTGATGCTGGAAAAGCACAGCAGGTCAGGCAGCATCCAAGAAGCAGGCCTGACCTGCCTGACTAATTTTGTTTTGAAGCGAATTCAAACTCTCAAATTGTCATAGAGGATTTGAAACCTTTTTTTCTTATTATTGCACCCTGTAACATTACCAATATAGTGCCATATTTATTGAACCATGAGGCTTGTAAAATACCAGCATTATAGCAATGGGCAATCCAGCTGAGGAAATAAATGATCGTACAGGCCACATTTTGTTGACTGATGTCCTTATGTACATTCCCCAGAAACTGGGACAGCTCCAGCAGCCAGAAATTAATGCTGTGAACCATGACTTACAAACAGCTGTGAATACACAGCACCTGGAGCCCAGGAAATCTCAGAACCACTTTTCACCTTAAAGCATTTTCTGAAATATCAAGCTGCTGAAAGTGGTCACACTGGAATGTTCCATTGTTCAATGTTTTAAACCTTAATTATTCAAGATGTTTTGGGTTTTATATCCCAGATAACAATCATGGGTGAACCCTTGCTCTTTCCTCTATCAGTAATGTTTACACTTGTGTTATCTAGGCATGTAGTATGCCTTGGGAAACTAAATGCAAACTATTTTACAGATTATTTTAGCTATAGGTTCCATCTCGTGCCTTCATAATATGTCTTATCTTTGCAAGACAGCAAAATCATGCTGCAGTAGAAATTTTACAAATTTGGAAAAATTCAGCAGGTCTGGCTGTATCTGTTGATAATGGAAGTTAACATTTTGAGTTGAATATTACTCTTCTTCAGAACTAAAGGAAGGTAGAAATGTAATAGTTACATGTTATTGAAAGAGATAAGGAGGAAGCAAAGAACAAAATAGAAGGACTGGAACAAAGGTGGGGGGGGGAATAAAGATGACAATGACAAAGATATGGATCAAAAGACAAAGGGAATTGCATTGGTTGTAGTATTTAAAAAAGCTATTTGTCCAGTGGTAATGATCTATCAGAGTAATAAACAGTTCTATCTAAAATCTGTTGAAGTAGAAGGGTGAAAGGGTAGAGTTGTAGGGATTTGAGTGACATGACTATGGTAGGATTTGTGGCAGGATTGGATGAGAGGTCCAGTGAGGTCCATCTTGACATTGGGACCAACTTGCTTCAACATTTATGCTTTAGACCAGTGGAAAGGCAAGTTTCTTCAAGGCAGCACTGAGTTGCAAATGGAGAGGTTATTAAGCACCTTGTTATTGCTCCAACTTGCCTCAGTAATATTCAGCTTCCTACCAAGTCTCACCAACAAGCTGTACATCAAGAAAACCCAACATGGAAATCAGAGCAGGTACCAGATGAATTCAGCTCACTGGTTACTCTGAATGACATCCATGTTGCTCAGGACCGAACAGCATCTCAGGGCATGATCCAAAAGGCACCAGCCACACTATCCCTTTATCCGCAGATGTTGGCATCTGACATTTGCCACACCCTCAGGGCCATCATGGCGTCTTTCTGATACAATGGCCAGGTGCTCTGGAAGCAAGACCTGCATTGCAGAGCACACCAGCAACTAACATTAAACAGCTCCTACAAGGACACTTTGCATGCAGGGACAGGCATCCAGCTCATGAGCTGGACCAGGCTACATCTCAGGGGTGTTTGATTGCTCTCAGCACTCACTCACATAATGCTGACCTACATCTTTGCTTTGCTCATTAACACAGTCATTAAACCAGTCAGTTGTCGACATTCATGAGTGCACATATCTTGCTGTACAACACTGTTCTACATCTGTCTCACATCTTCTCTCAGCTTATGCACCAGATGTACAGCAAGTAGCTAGCCAAGTCTCAAGAGAGTAGTCCTTACCAAAGTCCATAGAGGGTATCTTGACACTGTCAATTGAAGGTAGCCTCCCATATCAGTCCAGGGGATTGACTACAGTCAGATGACTACTAAGTGTGTTATTTGTCAGGGGATCCTTGCCTTTGCAGTAGGCCATGGTCAGTCCTGTGGATCCATAGTGGCCAGTCTAATAGGTAGGGTTAAGACAGTCAAGGAAAATGTAAGGGCATCAGACAGAGACCTTTTTGTCCCCAGGCTGTCTGTTCAGGTCATTCAAAGGGATTGGTCACAGTCAATTTGTCAGGCCTTCCATATAAACTGAGTGGAGGGTTGTTGCGGAATGGGGCCACTGCCAAGTGACTTGGCAAGTTGTTCTTCAGAATTGGAGGCTGCAGACTTATTGGGAATGGTGAGGTGACATTTATGAAGGGGTGTTGCAATGGAATACAGTAAAACATTGTTGTGAATGGGGTAATGCAGAAGGGGAGTTAATCCATCGTCAGGATTCCTCTGATTTAAAGTGCAGGCAACACATGACCACAGCTGACATCATCACTTCATATGTTGGGGACAGGTGCACATTCACGAAGATGTATCGGGTCAGGATTTGGAAACGTGTGAAGCCTATGCACTAATGGGAAGGGCAACCAGGAAAGGTTTTGTATGTTGGGGAGATGTACAGATATAGACTAGAAGCCATTGGCTGAAGAGAACTTGCTGTCGTCCTTCATCCAATTGAAAATCAAAAATACGCAATGGGAAAGAAAGTGGCAGTGGCCACAGTTGGTGTGGGTGAGGTAAGTGTTTCCACCTGTGAGAGCACGGATGTGGGGGCCTTTAAAAGGAAATAATATTACTCTCAGATCTATGCGTCATGCAGGACACAGACCTGCAAGACCCCTAATCCCTAGCCATCTTCATGCATGATCCCCCAGTTTGCTGTGCATCTCCCAGCCTCAGGTATTGTTGACCAACACATTTATACCAGCACCTTTGGACACAGAGGCCAGAGAAAGAAATGGATGTTAAAGGATGAGGGGTAATTGTGTCAGCAGGACCTATTGCCCTGTAAATGCTATATGCTGTTACTTCCAGCTGCCACAGCTGGCTCCTGTTCTGAGATCCAATGGCCAGGGGGATGACTGTATCTCTCCTGCATCTTTGTCTAAACATGAGGGCACCTAAGGCAGGAAACTTTAAGGTACCGGCTGGCTTCACATCCACTGAAGGTTGATGCTGATCCTGGTCTTGCAGCCATATGTATTCCTCTTGCATTTACAGCCCCAAATGCAGTGGACTAAACTTCCATGTCTAGTTCCATTGACAATGTTTCCAATAAGCCTCTGTCATTTTGTCATAAACAAAGCAGCTCTGTAGTAATCTGATTGTTCAGAAGTCAAAGCACACATAAATAACATTGGAACAGCAACCTCAAAACAATGGGACTGAGAGGTCCCCCAATAAGAAGGGCAATGGGATGTCTCTATTTGTGTATCATTGACCCGAACCATACGTCTGTGACTTAAAAGTTTTGAAATACGCACTGTAGTAGGTTGTACATGTGGCAACAATAATAAGGACCACTCCCCACCTCAAGAAAAGCGGCATTGGTAAGGATCTATTTGATTCAATTTGTGAAGTGAGCAGCTCCTGCATCTTGTGCAGGCTATAGAACAGTGTAAAGTGATTGTTGGTTTTGCAACGAGGGTGAATCTTAAACAGCCACTTGATTTCCAATTGATTTATATTGTTGAATGATGTGTTCATGTGTGCTTCAGGCCAATACTTTCATCAACACAGTTGGCCAGTGGAAAAGATTCACAGACAGCATTTTGTGATAATGAATGTCCTTTACCTGTACCTGTCTGTTTAATGCTATTTCCCTTTAAAGGTCTCACATTGCATAATTATGGATGGCTCTCCTCATAGAATTAAACACCTACTCTAGCCATTCAGGGTGTGATGGTAGCGATTTTCATCTTTATTGTGCATATGGCTTTTCTTATGGAGGAAGGAAACAGAGATTGGTCATCAGATTTGGCCTGGGTAACTCCCCAAAACATTATATTACCTACTTGGTTGCACTCTCTTCAACCCCATTGGCTTTGATCTTCCCACATTCCCATCCAACTCATATATTTAACTATTCATCTTTCCACATTACGCCTGGGGCCCAGGCATATTGAACCAACATCAGACATTGGAATGCACTGTCCCCCGTTGAAGCCAGCATGATATTGACTGTTGATGAACTCTTCACTATCCCTGCCTCTTTCTCTCCCAGACTTTATCATCTCTCACCCTTTTATGTTGAATTGCTCCTCCTCTACAATTATTATCCCCACTGCATCCCAGCGTGCTGTCTGCAATCCAAACAACTGACTTTCCTCTCACATTCCCACCACAGCAGTAGCCCTTAATTGTTGTGGTTGTGCTGCCATAGTCTTAACAGATCAAGAGAGCTGTTCTCTTATCAGAGAGAAGTGACTGGTGGTGATTTAACCTGAGGGTCACGAAACATGAGACAAAGGAAGAGGTTGAGAAGGAGAGCCCTTCATGGCAACCTCAAACTGGTGATGGGAATTGAACACAGGCTGTTGGCATCACACTGCTCTGTAAACCAACAATCCAGCCAATGAGCTAAACTGATTCCCATTGATCCCAAATAAAACCTCCTTGATGCTCACTGGACAAAGACTCCAACACTGACTGTGACCCATTCCCCCATGACAGTGGGAGAGAGACAACAACATTTAGAGTCATATATATGTACAGCACGGAAACGGATCCTTCGGTCCAACTCATCCATGCTGACCAGATATCCTAAACTAATCTAGTCCCACTTGTCAGCACCTGGCCCATATCCCTCCAAACCCTTCCTGTTCATATAACCATCCAAATGCCTTTTAAATGTTGCAATTGTACCAGCCTCCACCACTACTTCTGGTAGCTCAATCCACACACGCACCACCCTCTGTGTGAAAATGTTGTTCCTTAGGTCTTTTTTATATCTTTCCCCTTTGTGTTACCTCAGATTACAACAGGATCTTGACCAGATGGGCCAATGGGCTGAGAAGTGGCAGATGGAGTTTAATTCAGATAAATGCGAGGTGCTGCATCTTGGGAAAGCAAATCTTAGCAGGACTTATATGGTAAGGGCCTAGGGAGTGTTGCTGAACAATGCGACCTTGGAGTGTAGGTTCATAGCTCCTTGAAAGTGGAGTCGCAGGTAGATAGGATAATGAAGCATGCAGTGAGTTCAAGTCACCAGATACAAACCTGGACTTTCACATCAAAATTGTTGCCAGCTAGTTTCTGTCCAGTGTGTGGGAGAATATGAAATGCACTATGGGGAGATTAGGTACTAATGAGGCATGCTCATAAGCTTCTGGTTGCTCACAATTGAAATTCCTGTTTCACTTTACAAAAATTGTTTGCACAATCAGACATGTTTTTCTTGATGAACTGAATGTTGAATATTAACTTCCACCATTAGATCACAATTGATGACAGCATACATTTCTGCTCAATACTTCAGGCCTTCAGCTACTTCTGTATGAATTACAGGTGAAAACTGGTAAAGGTATTTGGACAAACTTATCAGTGACAACTAACTTTATCTTCCGGGCTTGCTGAGAAGGATTCAATTCAGATCTCAGTGAGTAACTGATCTTGGGGGCATTTCTGATTTGGGGATGAGAGCCCATCCTGAAATGGATCTGACCCCTGATCACAGGAGGCTTTGTTTGGGAGATGGAAAAAGCAGTCCTGCTCCTCCCAGCCCACCAGTACTGCCGTAAAGGCAGCAACTTGCCTGGTTGCTGGAAGCTGTCCTTGCTTCACTTCAGCCGACGTCTTTCCCAATCTCTTCACATCAGATTAAAGTCAGAGGCTGCAAAACTGATGAAAATATTTAAATTAGAAACCATTCTCCATAGAGATGCTTGATTGCCTACTCATCCTTTATAAAACCAGAGGGTTTTGGAGGTTGCTTGCGTCAGAGTTCAACTCTAAAATTTTAAGGTGTCATGAACATAACCCCTCAGTGTTGTGTGCTAAAATTCACTTTGACAGCAGCTCGCATTATATGCTACAATTTGTAAAATTACCCTTGGATCAGTCTTCAAGGTAAACATGTATTACTTTATACTTGGCATAGTGTAGTGCACCTCTTATTAGAATCTCATTTTGCTCTCCATTCCATGATTTTCGATGTGGTGTAAGACCTCAAAGATTCGTTAGATAGTTTGAAATTGTGTCTGAACCTGAATGACTTCCTATCAATGTGTCAGTGACAACTGCATAGAAATTGCCCAAAATAATTTGTTTTTCAATTTAAATAATTACTTTTAAAATGTATTCTGATGAAAACAAGTAACTAATTCAAAGGATTTTCATGAACTGCTTTCTGAATTTAAACTGCTAATATTTGAATTTTTATTCAATTACATTTCTGTCACACTTGATCCTTGAGATGCACTTGAAATGCAAATTGTGTTAAATGTGCAAAATGTATAATTGTAGAAGTACGCAGCAATTTATGACCATACATAATGATATTGCTAATAAGAGTAATTAGACTTACATCTATCTTAAGCAACTTTGTGAGGAACAAAGTGAAGAAAGACATTCAATCTCCAACATTCATTAAGATCATGCACTTTCCAGTCAATATTATTCTATTGGGACCCAAAGACGTTTTTGCTATTATAGCACATTAATAATGCATTCACATACAAATCATCTTTGAACAATTTAGAGTTTTATTGCCTCAGTATCAACGAGTGCAGCTATCAATTTAATGCCACTTTTATTGTTAGCACAATTTTAGAAATATATATCTTGATTTGTGAATTTAATGTTGAATGTTTTAATTGCAATCCACAAACATAAATACTGAGAAATATGTCGATTCTACCTTAATAAAGTTATTTGCGCTTTTAAGTAAAGGAACCAAGAAAATTTAATCTGAAATAAAACAAGAAATGACATCCTTGAGACATTGAAATACCTGTATATGCCAATAATGATTCTGCATTTCTGTTTTGCACCTCATTTTTTTCTAGCAATTTGTTATCTTCAAAACTATTTTTCATGTGTTCTCACAGGAACTAGTTGTCATGTAGAAGTTGGTGTGAAAGATTTGGAGAATGCAATTATTTTGTTGTAATTGATTAAATTATCCAAATCTTTCTAAACAGTCAATAATGGCCAGGAATGGCAAGAAATTCAAACAAAATGGATCAAGACCGAAATTAATGGAACGGACTTCCTTGTTTCTAACTTTGATCCAATCAAGTTAATGTATATTTACATGAAAGACAAAGTATCATTAACCCGATAAAGTTGATTTTTCTAATTCACTAATTTAGTTTATTTTTCATTGATAATGGATGTATTATATCAGAAAGGAATACTACCAAAAGTAGCCAACACAAACCAACAAAAATAACCAGAGCATAAAGCTGCTTGGCCACAAAATAACATGGATATGCCCATCATCCTTCTAGAGCACTGAGTCTGCATAACATCTATTATTCAGACTTGAAGTGCCGATATAAATTGTTATCCTTGATTTCCACAACTTCATTAATAAAATGGATGCATCGAAGTGCACACTCAATCTGAAAGAGAAATCTCAAATCTGCTGATAAATCTGGATTAATAATAATAAGGGCTTTATTGAAATGCTGATATTTAATTTGAACAACTTTGAAGTAGATTAAGTAAACAATACTTTAATATCACATTTCAGTTAACTTTTAATTGGCAAAATTTGGTTTTGTAAAAACTCACAGTTAGTGCATATGTAAGAAAGAATGAACAGTCATGTTTTTCGAAATGTGCAGAATTCAATTGCAATATATCAAAAACAGTGTTTCTTGGAATAAAATATAATTCTTTTGAAGCTCGTAATCTGAATTTTAGTTTAAAGCTAATTTTTAAAAGCTTTACTTTTGTATTGGTAGCATTCTGCAGCAGCCAGCTGCTCTCTTATTCCTGAAGGGTGCCAAATGCAGTTTAAGAACAAAGCAAACATAAGAGGCCAGAATCAAATAACTGCATGATCGCAGCATCAACAACAGCAACCAAAAGCAAATAACAATGCTTTAGGCAGGTTTGCTGTGAAGTGCTGCAACAAAAATATCACGTCTGCCTCCACTGTTTTTAAAATCAACTGTACATACCACGAAAAAAAAAGTCACTTTTCGAACACCAAGTTTACATTTAAAAGGCAAGGAAAAAGGTAGCTCCCCTGATTGTTACAAATGATATCAAATTGTGAGGATAGGTTGGCTTTTATACACCTTGGCCTGAGGATTGATCCTGGACGCTGAAGAGTTTTAGGTCGGTGGGAAGTGTGGAATGGACAGGTGGAAAGGAAGAAGGACAGGTAGGTCGAATTTAGAGGGCAGATCTGAATCGTAGGGTTGGGTCTGGGATAGTTTGGGGGCAGAAGAGATTTAGAAATGAGTGAATTCAATGTTGATGCCATGTGATTGGAGGCTCCCAAGGTGGAAGATGTGGTGTTCTTCCTCTGGTTTGCAGGTGGCTTTGTGTGGGCAGTGAATGAGACCCAGAATGGATACGTCCTCAGGGGAGTTGAGGGGGAGATGGCCAAAGGAAGGTGGGGTGGGTTGGGGCATACAATTACTTGTACATCCTCCAACCTCATTTCTTGCTTTCGGTTCTCAGTGCAGTCTCCTCTGTGTCAGATAGCCGGAGCGCAAACTCACGGAATGTTTCAGGGAACATCTCTGGTCCGTATGCACCAACCAACCCCACCTTCCTGTAGACTTTGAACTCAATTCATCTCCGTTTTGCCCCAGGCATTGTTTACTCTCTTTCAACTAATACATCTGTCTAAAAGTATGTAAGCTCTTTACTCCAACTTGTTGAGTAGGTTTGGATATCTTAATTTATTCTCTGTGGCTAGTTATCTGGTGAACTGGGCATTTCTGCATACTCAGTTGTAGCATTATATCTGTCAAAGGACTGACAATTTTCCTTTGGAAGACAAAAATGTTGCCCTTGAACTTACATTGGCTCACAATATAATGTTCCAAAGTCAAGTCTGCGAGTTTTGACATCACTGTTTGTACTCCATTATAGCAAGTGACAGGAGAGCATTCAAGGTAATAACTGTCTGAAATCAAATAGGCACAATAGTTTCTCATTCTTTCCATGCAAGAATCTGGCTGACATCTAATATACATTTCAGATGGGCACAATTACTTGTATAGTACATAAAGGCAGCATCCTAACAGACATGAAGAAATTCTACCCATCAGGTCGCATGTACAGAATGGAAATATAAGAAAAAGGAGCAAGAGTTGGCCATTTATAGTACACTGCTTTGTGCACAACCTGCAGGACATGGTCAGTGATTCAAAATAATACACTTAAGCAATCTGTCAGTCAGAATGTCAGGGACCCCAAATTCCAAAATGATTTAAATTGTTCTCTGTCAAAATGTTCCACATTCTATGTCAAGCTTAAGTCTTCACTGTTTCCAGTGGGTATATTCCAAGATGCAATATAGAATTGAAAGATTTTTATGCTCATATCTTCCGAGGCTATAACACCTTAAATCATTGTAAAGCATGCTCTCAGTATTATGCATTGTCGTTTACTCACACGTACCTTAGAATGCTCAGGAGGTATAAGTTTATCAATATATGTTGGCTTTTAAATGTTAAAAAAAATCCTGTTTACCTGTAGACATTTCACAGAGTTGACCTCATTTTGAAATGCAGAAACATCTCTGTAATTTATAATAGAAGTACATTTCCCTACACAGAAACAAATAATTTTGGTTGAATTACATTGGATTAAAAGATAGGAGATACTGTACAGATATAAAGCTATTAAGTCCCATCAGTCCATGCCCAGATTTATACCCTCTCCAGCTACCTCCCATGCCTTTTTTTATCCATTCACAGTATATTGGTAACACGGGCAAGAATAGCATTTATTGCCCATTCCAAGTTGCCAACAGAGCAGTGAAGAGTCAATCACAATGACTCATAGAATCATAGAGATGGAAACAGGCTCTTTGGTCCAACTTGTCTATGCCGACCATATCCCAACCCAATCTAATCCCACCTGCAGCACTCGGCCCATATCCCTCCAAACCCTTCCAATTCATATACCCATCCAGATGCCTTTTAAATGTTGCAATTGTACCAGCCCCCACCATTTCCTCTGGCAGCTCATTCCACATACACACCACCTTCTGCGTGAAAAAGTTGCCCCTTAGGTATCTTTTATATCTTTCCACTTTCACCCTAAACCTATGTATTCAAGTTCTGGACACACCTACCCCAGGGAAAAGATTTTGTCTATTTATCCTGTCCATGCCCCTCATGATTTTATAACCCCCTATAAGGTCACCCCTCAGCCTCCGACACTCCAGGCAAAACAGCCCCAGCCTAATCAGTCTCTCCCATTTGCTCAAATCCTCCAACCCTGGCAACATCCTTGCAAATCTTTTCTCAACCCTTTCAAGTTTCACAACATCCTTCCAATAGGAAGGAGACCAGAATTGCATGAAATATTTCAGCAGTAGCCTAATCAATGTTCTGTACAGCTGCAACATGACCTCCCAACTCCTGCACTCAACACTCTGACCAATAAAGGAAAGCATACCAAACACCTCCTTCACTATACTATCTACCTGCCACTCTACTTTCATGGAGCTATGAACCTGCACTCCAAGCTCTCTTTGTTCAGTAACACTTCCTAGAACCTTACCATTAAGCATATAAGTCCTGCTCTGATTTACTTTCCCAAAATGCAGCACCTCACATTGATCTAATTGCCACTCCTCAGCCCATTGCCACTCCTCAGCCCATTGGCTCGTCTGATCAAGATCCCATTGTAATCCAAGGTAACCTTCTTCACTGTCTGCTACACCTCCAATTTTGGGGTCATCTGCAAACTTACTAACTAAACCTATGTTCACATCCAAATCATTTATATAAATGATGAAAAGTAGTGGACCCAGCATCGTTCCTTGTGGCAGTGCTGTGGACCTGGAGTTACATGTGGGCCCGATCAGGTGAGGACAACAGTTGCTTTCCCTAAAGGTCACTGGTGAATAAGATGGATTCTTCCTGGTCATAATTGCACTCTTTATTCCTTTTGTTTTATTTAATTCAAAGCTCATTTTGAATTGTAACTGTATCTCTGGATTAATAGTCTATTGATATTGCCACTACTGAAACATCTTATTTAAATTATTATTTAAATCTATTAGCAAAATCCTCAACTTTCCTTTCCTCATATACTTGTCTAGCTTTCTGTACATGCATCTGTACTACTCCCTGTAGCAGCCATTTCCATACTTTTGAATAAAATGTTTCTCCTGGATTCCCTATTGGTTTTCTTGTTGATATTAAATAAAAGCATTCACAGGATGAGGGCGCCATTGGTTTGGCCTGTATTTATTGCACATCTCAATGCCTAAGAAGAGGTGGCAATGAGCTATCTTCTTGAACTGCTGTGGTTCATGAGGGTAGGTATATGCACAGGGTTGTTAGGGAGGGAGTTCTATAATCTCAATTCGATGGCCTATACTTATGACGTCCCCACTACTGGAAACAATGTCTCTCTATCCACTCTATTAAAATCTTTCATATTTTTAAAGATCTCTATTAAGTCAGCCCTCAGGCTTCTTTCACCAGGATAAAAGAGATCAAGCTTACTTAGCCTTCCCTTATGTACAGTCACTTTCTAAATTTGACTAGTATATTTAATACATTCCTTTTTATTTCAAATATACTTTATCTAGTATCATGTTTAACTGTACTATCCCCATTTTAAATGCCAAAGCAAACTATTCAATATTTTTGCAAACTCTCTATTATGAATTGTCATGTGATCCTACCTGTCCTTTATTCCCATTCCACCTTCCTTTGTTTTTAGTTTTGTGCATGCAAAGTATTAACTTATGATCCTTGATAATTTAATTCCATATTTTATCTGTGCCATTGTAATTGTTGTTTTTTTACTTTTCTCATAATCTCTTCATATTTTTTTTAATCACGTATTCCCCTGCTGTCTATTTACCTAACGTATGCCTCTTTCCTTAATTGTTCCCTTACGCTTTTATTCATCCACAAAGTCTCATTAATGCTTAGTTATTATTTTATGTTTGCAAAATATATCTATCCTGCACTCCATTGAACACAGTTTCAATCATCTTTCTGTATTGTTGTTTGCCAGTTTAGCCATTTATTTTGCTTTCCTAAGTTCTATTTCCAGCCCCTCAAAGTCAGTTTTTCTCCAATAATTTCACTTAATTTTCATCATGTATGTGTCCTTCCCAATCATATTAAGGCAGATTATATTGTGGTCACTATTCCCTAAATGTTCCTATACCGATAATTTTATTAGATGTTCTTCTTCATTGTCTATTACTAAATTTAATATTAAATCTTTGCATGTTTGACCTTTTATGTATTGGGCTAGAAAAGAGTCAAGTACACAATATAGGCACTCCATTCCTTTGCTCTTTGCCTATATCAACATTAATCAACATTAGAAGATTAATCAATTTTCCATGAATATTTTTCAATTTGTTTTTGATCAATTTCCTATTTTGTCTGAATATTATTTCCTTCAACTCCTGTGTGTGATTGCGTGATCTAAAAGTATGCCTATTAGTATCAATCCTTTATTTTCATCTTGAAGACAGATGTGACCCATTTTACGGTTACCATTATATTATGAATAAGTACAACTATTTAACTTTTCCCTTTTATCTCTCTAAATTTTCTAAAAAATGTTATAACCTGTAGTGATTGGGAAAGTTAAAAAAATTGTTGCTGTTCAAGGTCAGAAACCAGCAGGAGACTTGTGTACACATGAATAAATGATCATAACCTGTACCAAAGAGAGTTAGTCTTAAACATTCTAATTACAATCACTGACAAAACCCCACAAGTTTTCATTTCTCAATTTCTAATTTGATCAATTTACAACCATATGTAAACCAGATGTCAAATATTTTCCACAGTCCATACCTCAGGCATTGTCCATTGAGTTTGTTTTACCTTTGTCCTTAGTGCTATGTGTATGTTTTAATCATTTATTTTGTTATTTTGTTATCTGTAAAAATTTGAAACTAAAATTGAAATGGGCCATTATTACATCATGTCTGTGTCAGCTTTCTGTGCAAACAATTCAGCTGATCCCATTTCCATACCTTTTCCCCGTAATCCTGCAAAATAATCCTCAGATGATTAACCAATTTCCTTTTCAAAACCATGATTGGATCTGCTTTCACCATATTTCCATACATTTTAGACCTTACCTCTCTCTGTGTAAATAAACCTCTCATTATGTTCTCTCTGTTTCTTCACTTTAAAGTTGTGTAGACTCATTTTTTAAATGAATATGAATGATAGATCGTGTGTCAAATGCAGTTAAGTATTTTCAATTATGGATTGTTAGAGTCATTGACATTTTTTGGCCATCCCTATTCTCAACAAGGTGGTAGTCTAAATTTATTATAAATAAGGTTAATGGCTTTGAAAATTTTATTAGATGAAACAATATAATACAAAACAAAACAGAAATAAAACCCAGTGAAATTTGTGATCAGATCTCCTATCCGAAGTAATTTTTTGCTATGATATGAAAATTATAGAATCTCTTATCTCTTCTAACCAGTGTTTCAACATTTTTAATATCGAAACTTTCCATCACCCGTTGAATATTTTTGGTTTATCTCATCCTCTTGCATTATTTTCTCTCCTTGTGTGGTGTCCAGTATAATGGTGTTTGATTTGCATTAAACTTTTGCAGCTAAAATATGTCAGGTTTATAGAGAAAACCATATTTCCCACACAAGTTAACATCAAATTATAAAAGGATGTGTATAGAGTTTTCACAGCACGGATAAAGGCTCTTCAGCTCAATGTGTGTGTTAGTTATTAGATTATTAAATTTGGACATAACAAGTTGACTTATTTTATTAGTGAATATAACTTTGTTATGAATATCTCAATGTACAACGTCATTGGATAGTAAAGTTCCAAATTTAAATATATACCAAACAATTGTTGCTGTTCCAAAACTGTGAGCTAAATTTCTTCAATGGGAAAAGGTGTCCTAGTGCCAAGGATGAAAGCAGGAGGTGACCTAATTCAGTGGTTCCTAGGGCTGTAGTTTGAGGTGGTAGCAATGAAGTGGCCTATTTAGGATGATAGTATACCACAAAGACCTGCTGGCCTATTCAGAGGACCGCCTACTCATCAGCATAAGATGACCAGCTCCAGGAACGATTTAGAGGTGCCAGTGTTGGAGTGGAGTGGGCAAAGTTGAAAAATCACAGGATACCAGGTTATAGTCCAACAGGTTTTTTTTTGGAAGCACTAGCTTTCAAAAAACTGCTCCTTCATTAGGTGATTGTGGAGTACAAGATCGTAAGACACAAAATTTATAGCAAAAGTTTACAGTGTGATTTAACTGAAATTATACATTGAAAAAGACCTGGATTGTTTGTTAAGTCTTTCATCTTTTAGAATAAGCATGTTGATTTCAGTTCTTTCATATGTAAATTTCAGAACCTTTTTTAAAAGTTACATTCTCAAGTGAACTTTAACAATAAGTGCCATGTTGTCTCAGATAATGCATTGAAGGTGTGAGGTGCCCTGTGTGAGGCTGTCTGTGCCCCAATGTTCAGACTGATCCTATTTCTAATAAAAGGGATTTACAGCATCTTACATGGATTTGTGCATTTTTTGAGTAAAATACTTGCTGAATTATATTTTATTTTGCTTTTAAAAAAAGTTATGGAATTTACATATGAAAGAACTGACACCAACATGGTCATTCAAAAAGATGAGAGACTTAACAAACAATTCAGGTCCTTTTCAATATATAATTTCAGTTGCATCACACTGTAAACTTTTGCTATAAATTCTGTCTTACACTCTTGTACTCCACAACCACCTAACGAAGGAGCAATGTTCCGAAAGCTAGTGCTTCAAATAAACCTGTTGGACTATAACCTGGTGTTGTGATTTTTAACTTTGAGCTCTAGGAACCGTATTAAGAAACTGTCACACCAGTTAGAGTCAATATTTTTGATCACTAGTGGCCTCCATTTACTTCTCTTGGGATCAAAAATCCATCACTTTATCTCCAACTTCCCAACTATTCAGAGATCCATACCAAAAAGTACCACTAATTTCAAGCTCTCATTTTTGGCAATATTGACAAGTGAGGAGTGCTCCAAAATCTCTCTGGTTGTCTGTATAGACACAATGCACAGGCTCTCCCTGTTGACTATGGCAGTTGCAATCTTCAGCTTATTGTGGTTCAAAAAGACTATTTACTGTCATCCTTGTAAAAATAATTAGGGATGGCCAATAATTGCAAATGTCTCCAACACTCCATAAGCAAAGAATTAAAAATACTAAACTTCATTTGACACATGGTCCATCAGTGATAATTTCATGCTGAATTTTTAAAATCAATCAAAAGTCTGCAGATTTCTCTTCCCTAAACTTTTGAACTAATAGAATAATATTTGACAAGTTATTATCCAAAGATACAATTCCCTATGTTAGAAAGCTTTGGAAAAAATGTTGCATCTAATATGTCTTGAGTTCCCAAATGGGCGCTTAGCGTGTTGTAAGTTAGCATGGAAAATCCAACTTAAAAAAGGAAAGATGTGTTTATTTGACATCTTTCACCACACGGGTGAGAGTCAAGGGTGAGATATGTAATGAGATAAATGACTGGATAGTCTATTTTTTAGTTTGTTGACTGGGGATAAATACTGGCCAATGTACCAAAATTCATCTCTTACTCAAATAGTAGTGTGGGATCTTTATGCCCATGTGAGAAGGAAGTCCGCATATAATTGTGGCCTCTTATATGTGGCACCTCAGACAGTCAGGCACTCAGGTTAGAATTGCACAGATTAAGGGGTGATCTGATTGAAGTTTTGGAATTAGAATTAGAATTCCTACAGTGTGCAAACAGACCAATCAGCCCAACAAGTCCACACTGACCCTTCAAAGTGTATCCCACCCAGACCTATTACCGTATCCTATTACTCTACATTTCCCCTCGACTAATGCACCTAACCTACACAACCCTGAATACCATAGACAATTTAGCTTGGCCAATTCACCTAACCTGCATATCTTTGGACTGTGGGAGGAAACCGGAGCACCCAGACGAAACCCACAGAGACACGGGGAGAATGTGCAAACCCCACACAGACAGTTGCCTGAGGCTGGAATCAAACCTGAGTCCCTGGTGCTGTGAGGCAGCAGTGCTAACCACTGAGCCATCGTTTTCATGATTAGATTAGATTACTTACAGTGTGGAAACAGGCCCTTCGGCCCAACAAGTCCACACCGACCCGCCGCAGCGCAACCCACCCATTCCCCTACATTTACCCCTTTACCTAACACTACAGGCAATTTAGCACGTCCAATTCACCTGACCTGCACATCTTTGGACTGTGGGAGGAAACCGGAGCACCCGGAGGAAACCCACAGTTTGGATTAAAAATAACTGTATCCACCATTTGGGGAACTAGGCAAAACAAAATTTGAGCCAGACTGTCCAGGATAGATTAAAGAAAGCGCACAAAAGATGGTAGAGATTTGGAACTCTCTACAAAAACTGCAGTTGATGTTGGAGCAGTTGTTAATTGTAAACCTGAGGTAGGCACATTTTTGTTCAGCAAAGGTACAAAGGATATGGGTTTAAGGCAGATGTATGGCGTTCCACCATAGATCAGCAATTATCTCATTGAATGTGAAACAAGCGTAAGAGATTGAATGGCCTATTCCTGTTCCATTGGCTTATGTTCCTAAGTAGTATATGGAAGTATCAGTCTTGCTTCTGAACTTAGGTCTTGAAGCAAGGCTTGAACCCACAATTTTCAGACACAGAGGTTTGACAACTCAATCAAAGCTACCAGACAGCATTCATGAGCCAAGAAGGTTACTATTGAAGCCTGATATCTGAATATTCCAATATGGAATGATAAATTGTCTTACCATCGGTTCACCTATAACACAGTGGTTCCATACTGGTGCTGTTATAAGAAAATCACGTAATAGCAGCACCATTTAAAATAACAGAAGCATGTTAGAACTGATACACGCTTTAAACATTTCCCCTATAGAAACAGTATCCCCAATTAATCAATCACGTTACAACAAATTTGCATAAACAAAACACATTTTATAGCAGAATTTAATTGGTTCGAAATAGAAAATCACTACAAATTACACCTGGCATGTTTCAGTTTTATTCAAATCAGTCATTTTAACATAAGTTCTGAAACTGTAATACTTTAAACCCACAAGTTGCCAATTTTAGTCTATTGTCCCTATTTTTCAAGGTCAGAAACAGTGACAGATGTGTGATATGGAGCCTGTCTCTCGTCCTTGTTTGAGGACAATACCAAAAAAAATCAGGTCAGGCTGCAGGGAACAAGTGTGTGTCGCTGAAACTCTTCAGTTTGGCATTTGTCCAAATATACTTAGAGGAGAGCCAGGCAAACATCCATCAGTTTCATTCAGTTTTAGAAACAAAAGTGGCTAAAAATGTTACATATGAATTAATTAGGTCATGAACAAAGTCAAATTCCAATGTCTGATTCGGTTTCTTTTTTTGTTAGTTAGTCTAATAATATTCACAGAACTGCCACTAAAAATGATCCACATTGACTGCTATCCCCAACTCAGAAATAGTGAAATGCAAACAGCCATCTACCATCTTGTAGGCTCTTTCATTTATTAGAAGTTGCCAAACATTTAAAAGAGATTAAACCTAGAATGGAAAGGTTTGACAAAAATTCATGATAATGGAAAGTACAGCAATGATATATGTGTGGAATAGTTGCCATGGGGGGGAGCGTGACAAGCAAACCCTGATGTATTTACTTGCTCAAAGGCATTCAGTACCTGATTAAGGTCCCAGTATTGAGAAGTAGGTAGGAGAACTGCTGAAAGTTACTCCCTGTCCTTGCTATTAGTGCTCCACTTGCATTCATATGACCACCACCTGTGATCCGCCACTCCCCTCTCCCACACACATTACGCAGGTGGGCATAATACGAACAGTAGCTACCACCTTCCTAGTATAATCAAAGACCAGATTTCCTCTACTAAAACAACGAACTGCAGATACTGAAGATCTGAAATAAGAATAGAAATTGCTGGGAAAAATCGGTAGGTCTGGCACCATCTATTGAGAGGAAGCAGAGTTAACATTTTGGGGCCAGTGACCCTTCTTCAGAATAGCTTTGCATTCTCGCCAAAGATGCTGCCCGAACCTGCTGAGTTCCTCCAGCAATTTCTGTTTCTGTCCCAGATTTCATTTAATCGGTTGAAACACGTGCGCAGAAAGGAAACCATCACATGGTTGACAGCTGGAGTCTTTTTTAAAGATTTATTTTGCTGTAGTTCATTCGTTATTCACACAGGATTGGGGGCACCTGAGTGTTCACAGTCTCTGGGATGGACTTTGTCTCTTTGGCGATGAGGACTCATGGTAGAGGTGGGGGAGTGATCTGGACATTTCCACTTCTTTCAGCTGTTTCTTTTATTTCTGCTTGTTTTAATAATCCTATCTTTTGTATTGTAAGATGGTGTTGGAGAATGGTGACTTGTACACTTTTCAGTGTACTTCTGTATTCCTGTACTCAAGAACACGTGACAACAAAATCCAATAATAAATAAACAGATTAAGAGATGAAGGGATTATTGTTTCTGTTATTGATACTTTTAAGTTCAGATTTTATAAGTTTCTTACAAGACCAATCTTAAAGGCATTTATACTTTTTCTTGTTAAGTCTGTCCACGTGCCAGTCTTACTATAGGTCTAGTGATTTTATACAGAGTAAACACTGACTGAATGGATATGGAGGTGCTAACAGCTGACATGGACAATGAGAGGGAGCATTGAGGATAAATGGCAGACATTGATTGAGATGGAGTATATGAGGGATTGTTAGGGTGGGTGAGAGGGCATGAGCTGCCAAGGGAGTTGTGGGCAAGACAGACAATGGTTCACAAGAACATAGGAGTTAGGAGAGGGAGTGAGCAATTCAGCTCTTCAACCTCACTCTACCAGTTAACATGATTGTGGCTGATCTTATCAGTCTCAATTCCACTCTCCTGCCCACTCCTCATAGCCCTTTATCTCACTTTTCATCAGAAATATATCTATTTCTTTCTTGAAACAGTTGATTGATTCACCCTTCTCTGCACTGTGGGGCAGTGAGTTCCACAGATTCACAACCTTCAGAGAAGAAGTTTCTCCTCCTCAACCCTGTATCTATGATTTCTTGTTCAAGACTGTCGCACAAGGGGAAACATCTGGTTTATTGATTTATTTACTGATACGTGTATTTTAGTGAAAAGAGTTGTTCAGTACCGGAGAGTGACGATACTGTCTTAAAACAAAGAAAAATAAGCCAAAACATAGAACACAAAAGAAAAATAAAGAAACAAAGAAATATGTTCGACTTTCCAGTCCTTCTTGTTTCGTGTTCCGCCATGATTCATGGGCCTGGTGGTCAGGCGTGAGTACCCCTCACTGCATTGCCACCCTGGAATGAAAGTCATCAATCTTCGGTTCCACCTTATCTAGACCAATGCTCCTGCCACTATAAGTCCTCACAGGACCTTGCCAATGCCATCGGGTACTGCACCTATTTAAACACGACATTGCTGCTGCCCCCATGAATCTACATTGGATGCAGACACGGCCAGAATCCAAACCTGCCTCCGCCGCAGCAGACATCAGCACTAGGACTGCCTTGGTGATGCAGAACCACTGGGCTCACTTTGAGTCCACGCTAGGCCCACTCACCGCTGCCGCTGCCATGAATGAAGCTCTTAAACAAGAGGTAAATACAAGAAAAGAGAAACAAAATTGAGAAAAAAATGAGAAAAAGAAAACATAAGAAAAGCGGACAGGGTGGATGAGGCCTGGAGCTCAGAAGTCCTACTCTGCTGCCATTTTGGACATCTGATCAGCATCCACCTTAGCAATACTCTTTAGCATTTTATATACCCCAGGCAGATTTCCACCCCTCCACCCCAATTCTTCTGATTTCCAGCAAGTACAAGCCCAAGCTATTCAACCGCTCGTTGCACAACAGCCCTTTCATACCTGGAATCAACCAGGTGAACATCCTCTGAACTGCCTACAGTGCCAGCACATCCTACCCCAAGTAAGGAGACCAGAACAGGACACAATATTCCAGACATGGTCTCACCAATGCCTTATATAATTGTAACAACACTTACTTTTCTTATTTACCTTTCTTATCATCTGCACACCCACTTTGAGATTCTTGCACAAAGATGCCCAGATCCCTCTGAACTGATGCACTTTAAATCTACTTCCTATTTAAATAATAATTTGTCCTTTTATTTTTCTGGCCAAAATGGAATACCCTTGGTTCACAACCATTCATGCGACCGTGAATCCAGAGTCCATGAGAAGCTGATACAACTCCACAAAAACTGAGGGGCAAGATGATGCCTAACGTAGCAACGAAACTGGCCCATTCAGAATGGAATCTACACCAGCATTAGATGTTGGATTGGGAATTGTGGAATCAGGTTCCATTTACCATTTTATGAACTCTCTGTCAGTCCACAAAAATTTAGACCAGGATCTTCACTGAACAATCTCAATTGGGCAACATTTTGTAACAAAACTGTTTCTATTTTGTCTCTGTATTAAACAAAAATCCTTGAGCAGTGAGGAGTAATAGAAAAGCACAGTTCTGAAGAGGGGTCACTGGATTCAAAATGTTGACTCAGTTTCTCTCTAAACAAATGCTTACAGACCTGCTGTGTTTCTCCTGGAATTTATGTTTGTATAACATGGCACAGGTTTATTACTGTAGTTAAAAGTATGTTTATCACAAGAAACACATTTTTCAGAAAACAAATGTCAGGTACAACTAACTGTAATAATCTTACTTTAATTGAAATTGCCTTTAGAAGAACTATATTAAACCATCTATTACTTCTTTAATGCTTTTACTTGACTCAACTACGTGGTTTACAGCTAAGTTAAATATTATCTTTAATTTTAATAGCTTTTAAAACTTATCTACTATTGCCTTTTTTAACAAAAGTAATATTTCACTTGTAAGAGGCTTCTCAAAGGGTGATAACCAGAAAAAAATGAAAAGAAACTCATCATTGTGATATGTTTGATTTGGGGATTGTGGCCAGGTTTAAAAGACAAATAACAAAATAGTTTTCAAAATAGTGCAAAACTTTGAAGCAATTCAATCTGCACTGAATGTAAATTGCACCTGAAAATCCTTTGATTTTTTTTCCACCTGAAGACAGTATCTTGAAGGCTTATCTGAAGTGAAGTGAACAAGTTGAAGACTTACCTGAAAGGTACTCCAAAGAGGCAAAACATTTGTAACGGCTGAGAATTCCCAATCTGCTTCTGAAGCCTTTTGATACTGTCAAAGGATTGATGTAAGCACTTGGCTGTCAGTTGTCAAAGATGCATTTTCACAGGAACAGAACAATCTCTGATCTCCATTTAAAGAATTAACAGCTTCAGGTCAGAACTTTCTTGCGTGCTTGAGACCTATTGCCAAAGGGATCCTTATCAGACAAAGTGCGGATCAAACATCAACAGATTTGTGGTCAGTCATAGCAGCCTTCAATACTGCTTTTTGTCCCAAGACCTCATTATTTGACTTACAGCTGGGGGGGGGGGGGCAAGTAGTGCTACTCCTATTAAATGCCTACTATACTATTAATCCCTAACCTCAAACCAACAGGGGATACGGGTCCAATTCCCACATTCTTACCTAATCTGGTCTACATGTACTCCAGATCCACAGCAATGTGGTCAACTCCTGGGTAACTAGACATGAGCAATAATTGATGGCCTAACCAGTGATACACACATCCGATGAATAATTAACAAGAAAAATTGAATATGTCCAGTCTTTAGAACATTCCTTGCTGTCTTAGTATCAAGTGACCATTTCCTGCAATGATGTCGCATTGAAGGATGAGCTCATTTTGAATACTTGACATCATTCTTTCTAGTTAATGGTGAAGTAGGTGATCCAGTTGGCGGGATAAGCTGAGCATGACGTTCCATGCCGATGGGTGATCTGGCACAAATCATGTGGGCTCAATCATGTGGGCTCAGACTGAGCCCACAAGTTGGCTTGGCTCAAAGGTAGCTGCTTTATCAACAAAAAGTCCATGAAAATGAAGGAAATGCACAAACCATCATTTTGAAGGAAAAATATTTCCATACAAGAAAGTAATGCAAATGGCAAGATGTCCAACAAAGATGTAGAATATCTTCACAGCGGAGAATTTGACCACTTTTGGTAATTTTGCAATGGAACAACATCTAAAAATAAATCAAACAGTTCACCTCAAAAGGAAGGAGATTTGAGTGAATTGAAAAAGCAGCAGACATGGAGGTCATATAGTTTCTTGGTCAAGTTGATGTTATTAGTCCAACAGGAGAAGATAATTATCTGGGCCAGAATTATTGATTAATAATCGTAAATGTTCAGAATTTTAATGCTAAATTCTTTTGTGCTTCAGGACCAGCAAAAAACTGTGTTGCTTAATAGTTTTGAATTGCTTCTAGCAATATGCTTTGACCATCAAAAATCAAGATGCATGGTTTGGGAATCCACATGCTTTCAGTTAAACATAATTTTGATGCAACACTTGCCTACAATGGTAGAGTTATTATGGAGCATGTTGCAGTCCTGTGGAATCAGAACCAAATCCCTTAATGAGTAGGCAGGCCTTTGACAGTGCTTACTAAATAATCTGGCCTCTATCAAAGACATTCCACGTAAAGGAGGTGATTACATTTCAATTTGTGAGGAACTACCTCAGTCTCCACAGAAGATTGAACTTTCAACTAAAGAAAATGAAAAACATTTATGAACATTTCCTATATTTTCCTCTGCCTACTGAAGTTTACGCCAAAAAGATTGGAAGCTATTTTGTGAAGAACTTTTAGTTTTTGTACAAGTTTGATCAGCATTATGGAACTCTTCAAGTCATGTTTGGAGAGGAAGAGCTTCTTTCTCTGGAAATTCCTAGCCAGGAGACATGCCTAGAGGATGACCCTGAAAGTATATTACTGTCAGGCCTTGTTTGGTCATTTCAAAAAGAGAATACTCTGATACCAGCAGTACATCAAGATTCCTCTGATACACTTCCACATCAGAGGGAGTAGATTTCTTCACCTTCCCCTAATTCTGAGACCAACAGTGTTGATGAAGAAACAAAATGGGTAGAACCTTCTAGGGGCCTGAATAACATGGACTAGATTTGTGGCAGAATTGGGTAAGAAGTCCAACAAAGCCAATCTAGTATCAGAAATAACTTGTTGCATCTTTTAATCTGGATGAGCAGTGAGATGAGTTCCTCACTAAACAGCAGCAAGTTGACCATCAAGGGAGATTATTGCTTTTAAAATACCTTGTCACCCACCAACTTGCTGAATTAATATCCAGTGTCTACCTTATCATATGTACTGAACAAGTTAGATGCTGGCAGTTCTTGACATGGAAGCCAAAGTATATTACTGAAGACTTCGGCTTACAGTTTGCCCCAGAGGATCTCAGTGTTGGACACCAATATCTCACAAAATCACAGAATTGTTATGGTGCAGAATCAAGCCATTTGGCCCATCATGTCTGCATCAGTTCTCTTTTCTAGTTTCAATCTTCTGCTTCTTCCCCATATCACTATCACATTTCTATCCAAATTTTCATCCAATGCAGTCTTTAATGCTTCAACTTTATTTGCCTCCACCATGTTGTCAGACAATGCATTCCTATGCCTCTAAGGTAAGCTCTGATGTAAATGTGACCTCAGTAGTCATATGCTCGTAGTCTGCTAGGAGGTTGAATCTATAATGTATAGATCGTGCTGCTCTGCGGCCTTATCATCACACACATTAATAGACTTTGCTTTCAAGTAACCTAAAAATCTGGCTTGAGCTTGCATGTAGATGGAAAGAACCTAGATTAGAACAAATTGCTCTAGAAAACCAATGCACCAGGCAGAAACTCTACTCCTGCATTGTGCATTCATTTAAAAGATATTTATATCTTTGGATCAAAAAGGAATCTCTCAGTATTTAGGAGGTATTTTTCAGTGTACATGATCCTTGAGGAGCAAAGTGCTCATCCACTGCAGAGCCTGCCCAATGCTGAGCAGAGTCCAGTTGGTTGTAAACCTGCAGGCATCTCTTGCTGAAGGGAAAGCTGCCTAATCTTGTTATGGCTCAAATGTGCAGGTGAAAATATCAGTTTCAGCTTCCTTGAAAGAATGATATCTTCAATTGTTGGTGAGTATTTCTTTAAAAACATAAATGATGAACTCAGAGAACGAGCCTCAGAACTTCTTAATGATTAATTTTTGCCTTTTAATTTAGCTTAATATATATGCTGTCTTGCAATAAAGAAAAAATTCCCTTTAGCTGAAGAGAACATGCTGTGCTTTTTCATTATAAACTTCATGTAACAATTTAAGATTTAATGTGATAGTTATGTTATAATTTGTTCCTACTGTTAGACTACTGATAGTGTTTGGGGGAAAGGAAGTTTTAATTTTATGGCCATCTATTTATTTCCCTAAAATTAAGCTTATTATCAAAAAACATTAATTGTTGTCAAGCCATTAGCATTTCATTATAAATAATAAATTTCTATTTCAAGCCTTCATTTTTTCAAAGGATTTCCAACGTACATTGTTGTGGTATGCCTTGTAGCTGGAGTCCTCCTTCAGTACTTGCTCAAGTGAGGAAGATTTCCATATAAACACAGGCTCATCTTTCTGGTTTTCAGCCAAACTTTGGCCTCAGCCAAGAGTCACTACTGATGGGGAATATATGACCAAAATTGGACTGTTAGACTGATGTCTATTCTTGGTACTAAGGGATATAAAGCCCAATGACTCTTAATATAGCCAATGAATGTAACATAGATCAGCAATCAATCTTTAGATCTTCTTGACTTGCTTAGCTCAATTCAAGATAGTTTTTCCTATTTATTGACAGTTAAAACATTTTTTATTAATGTTAAGAATATAGCCTCAATTTTAACTAAAGTTTGAAGTTTTGCAGGCAGTAAATGGGTACTCTCAGCACTGTGCCAGGGTAAGGTCTGAACCATTCTCCTCGGCCTTGTTATAAAATTGCAAGATGGACTTTGATCTGAACCCAGTGGGAATCACTAGGTCAACAATATAATGATCAGATAGCTGGTGTCATCCCCAGGGACCTGCAGGTTCTGTCCTGGGTAGTAAGGGAGATTGTCGGTTAGGGTTCAGAAGGGATTGCATTCAGGGCTTGAGGAAAGAAATCCAGTGCAGAGGCTACCACTGATACCCTGTGTGATACAGAAGACAACTTCAAATCTGTAGCTCATGGGAACACCTATGAAATAAGCTTTGCATTAAAATTTCCAGGCCATTTCTTAGCAAATTGCTACTGGCAGGCTGGATTTCAATGATGTATCTGGTAAAGTATACAAAATTAGAAATAGAGAGTGTCTAAATTAAGCAGATCATGATTTTTACCTTCTCATACAGTTTGCCTATGGACAGTGCATGCCTTTGTCAATACCAAAACTGGGATCCTGTAAATGCGACAGTATAACAACCTGCCCTAACACTTCAGGATACCTTCAAAGCAGCATGCATCAATAGCAGCAATTATTCATTTTGGTTTAAAAATGAAACCCATATTGAAATGTGTCACTGTTTTAAGTAAACACAGCCCCATATGTTTGAATGACTTGCAAGCTGTGTCATTCTTGCTCATCATAAATGTCAGTCCCAACACTTCTCTGCAGTGAAATCTCTGGTTTCAGATGTACAACATGTCACACTGTACTCCATCAAAATTTTATGACATACTACAGAATACATTTCAAAGCTACTTTGTGATGTGACATATCTGAAAATAACTACAAAATTTCTGTGAAGTAAAAATTGAAATCATGATTTAAAAGAACCCATAGACTCCAAAAGGCAGCTCCTTAACATAAATGAATTCTTGTTGTGATAACGGAGTGAAAAATAACCAAACTGAGGTGTATTCTTGAGGGTGTGGCTGACTGGGTTATACCAATCCAGCGGTAGTATTTGCACAACTTCACAGATCCCAAACCTGAAGATTAAGGGCATGAATACATTAGATTCCAGAAGAGGATGTTCACCTACTTCATGTCAGCATGCGTTGTCTAGAGACCTGTTGTGAAACTTGAAGGATGATACCCTATCACTCCTTCTGTCTCTTTTAGTGATATCCAGTAGAAAGTTCAAAAATAAAGTCTGAATTCTATCTGAATTCTATCCCAGGCCCAGGCTGTCCAGATGATAAGAATTTAGCACACCAGGAATTCTGAGGCTCCACTGTTTCATTTCTGATTTAGATATTTCTACCATTTTTAGTCTCTATTCAATTACTTCATCTGAGAATAGACTGCTATTTTGTGCAAAGGTCAGATTTAGCTCTATATTACCAAAACTTTCCCCATCACTTTTCTGCAGCATATTCTACATGCACCAACTATTATCAGAAATTCCTGATGGAGAAAGATTTCCTTTATGTGAACCAATTCGCAATGACCTTATAGAGGTTTATAAAATTATGAGGGGCATGGATAGAATAAATAGACAAAGTCTTTTCCCTGGGGTGGGGGAGTCCAGAACTAGATGACATAGGTTTAGGGTGAGAGAGGAAAGATTAAAAAAAAACCTAAGAGGCAACTTTTTCAAGCAGAGGATGGAACACTTATGGAATGAGCTGCCAGAGGAAGTGGTGGAGGCTGATACAATTACAATAGTTAAAAGGCATCTGGATGGATATGTGAATAGGAAGGGTTTGGAAGGATATGGGCCGGGTGCTGAGACATGTCAGAATGCATGACCTTGATGGACTGCTCCATTGGCTGCAGAGTCTGCACAGTGCTTCTGGCAGCTTCAGCAAAGGAATTTCTGTCTGTCATTGCATCTGGCTGCATGGTTATGGCCAGAGCCCCATCATTGGTATTATCCAGAAGGATCTAGATGCCGGAGGTCAAATGGAACTGGGGACCAGATAATGGTAGTACGTTATTGAAGATATAAATGGGTGAGAACTTATCTGTGTGTATATATACGGAGAACAAGTAATCAGTGGTGTTAAAAGTAATGCTGCACAGGTTGGAATAAAAATCTGACTGGAAAAGTATTTGCCAGGATTCTCTTAAGCCAACCCTCAACCTCTGGTCACCCCCTTTGGTAGGAATAACAGTAAAAAGGACTATTACTTGAAAAGTAAATAATTGCAGCATGTTGCTGTGCAGAGGGACCTGGACATCCTTGCGTATGAATCACAGGAGATTAGTTTGCAGGTGCAACAGGTAATTAAGAAAACAAATTGAATTTTGTCCTTCATTGCTAAAGGGGGCGAGTTTAAAAGCACGGAAGTTATCTTGCTGCTGATGAGGCTACACCTGGAGTACTGCATGCAGTTTTGGTCTCCTTACTTGGGAAAGGATATAGTGGCACTAAAGGAGGTGCAGAGGAGGTTCACTAGGTTGATTCTGGTATTGAAGGGGCTGGCCGATGAGGAGACATTGAGTAGTCTGGAATTATATTCATTGGAATTTAGAAGAATGAGGGGTTTTGTTATAGAAACATAAAATTATGAAGGGAATAGATAAGAATGAAGTAGAGAGAATGTTTCCACAGGTGGGTGAAGCTAGGACAAGAGGACATAGCCTCAAAATTAGGGATAGCAGATTTAGGACAAATTGAGAAGGAATGTTGTCACCCAGAGGGTTATGAATCTGTGGAATTCCATGCCTAGTGAAGTAGTTGAGTCTTCCTCAGGAAATGCTTTTAAATCTAAGATAGATAATTTTTGAACTGTAAAGGAATGAAGGGTCATGGAGACAAAGTGGGTAAGTGGAGCTGAGGCCCCGAAAAGATCAGCCATGATCTTATTGAGGGGCAGAGCAGGCTCAAAGGGCCAGAGGGCCTACTCCTTCTCCTAGTTCTTATGTTCTTATATTTCAGTGATAGCCTAGGATGATTCAGCTATTTGTAAGTCAAAGATTGAAAATTAAGCATTATTCTAACCAAAAAGTAATACTGCTGGAATATAAAATTGAGAAGGTCTTCGGGGCAATAAATGTGAAATTACTTTTGATTCAACAAAGCTAAATACCTCAGGAGCTCCCATATTGCCTTGGAGAATCGTTTACTCTAAATGAGCTCTGGCTGTCATTTATAAACAGCACCAGCACCTACGCTGACATCACTTGTTGCCTGAATTGACACTTCCCTGGCCATCTGTCATTTGATTCACTGGGCCTCTGCCTCCATCATCTTTACAGGCTGGTCACACTGAAATTGTAAACAAAAGCAGAAGTTGCTGATAAAGTTCAGCAGGTATGGCAGCATCTGTGAAGAAAAATCAAAGTTAATGTATTCATAGAAAAGAATCCCTACAGTGTGGAAACAAGCCCATCAGCCCAACAAGTCCACACGGACTCTCCGAAGAGTAACCCACCCAGACCCATTAGGTAAAAACAAGGACTGCAGATGCTGGAAACCAGAGTCTAGATTAGAGTGGTGCTGGAAAAGCACAGGTCAGGCAGCATCCAAGGAGCAGGAAATAGACGTTTCGGGCAAAAGCCCTTCTTTAGGAACGGCTTTTTGCCTGAAACGTTGATTTTCCTGCTCCTCAGATGCTGCCTGACCTGCTGTGCTTTTCCAGCACTACTCTAATCTACACCCAGACCCATTCACTAGCCTATTATTCTACATTTACCCCTGACTAATGCACCTAACCTACACATCCCTGAACACTTCAGGCAATTTAGCATGGCCAAGTCACCTAACCTGCATATTTTGGATTGTGGGAGGAATCAAAGCACCCGGCGGAAATTCACAGAGACACAGGGACCATGCTATGATCAGTTGCCCTAGGCTGGAATCAAACCCAGGTCCCTGGCACTGTGAGGCAGCAGTGCTAACCACTGAACCACCGTGCTGCCCGGTGATGTTGGAAAATGTCAGTTCATAGGCAGAAGATACAGTTGGGGGAGGGAGTAAGGAGTAAACAATAGGTGGATGTATAACAAAAAGAGAGAGACCAGTTGGACAGACAAAGGTGTCAATAATGACCTGGCTGGGCTGTTAATGGAGACTGTTAGTGACTAACAATAGGTAGTGTGTAATGGCTGACTATGTGATCATAAGGCCCAGTGTGTGAGGGAGGGGGCTAGGACACGTGGGAGTTCAGATCCAAACATTATTGAACTCGATAATGAGTCCAGAGGGCTGCAGGATCCCAAGTGGAAAATGAAGTGTTGTTGTTCTTCCAGCTTGTGCTGACTTTCACTGGGGCACTGCAGCAAGCCTGAGACAGAGATGTTGGCCAGGGAACATGGTGGTGTGCTAAAGCGGCAGGCAACTGAAAGCTCAGGGTCTCTTTGTGGGCAGAACTTAGATGTTCTGCAAAGTGGTCACCTAGTCTACGCTTTGTTTCTCCAATGTAGAGGAGACCACATTGTAAGTGGCGAATGCAGTAGACTAGATAGTGTAAATTGCAGGTAAAGCATTGCTTCACCTGGAAGGTATGTTTAGGCTTTTGGATACTGAGGAGGAAAGAGGTAAATGGGCCAATATTACACCCTCAATGGTTGCATGGGAACGTGCCATGTGTCTGTGGAGGGGATGCTGGGAGTGAAGGAAGAGTGGACCAGGATGTCGCAGAGGGAGCAGTCCCTGTGGAAGGCAGATAAGGGAGGAGAGGGGAACGTGTCTGGCGGAGCTGGAGGTAGTGGAAATGGCGACTGATGATCTTCTGGATGTGGATGCTGGTGGGATAGTAGGTAAGTACAAGGAGAACCCTATCACTTTTATGAGAGGAGAGAGGGTGAGGGCGGAAATGTGGGAGATGGGTTGGACCCGGTTCAGGACCTTGTCGATAACGGTGCTGGGGTATCCTCGGTTGAGGAGGAAGGTTGACATTTTTGAGGGTCCCTTGTCAAAGTTGGCCTCATCAAAATATATGCAAAGGAGATGGAGGGACTGGGAGGATGGAATGGAGTCTTTACAGGAAATAGGGTGCGAGGATGTATAGTCCAGGTAGCTGTGGGAGTCAATGGATTTATAGTAAATATTAGTGGCCAGTCTATCCCCAGAAATGGAAACAGGTGTTGAGGAAGGGAAGGGAAGAGTCAGAGATAGACCAGGGGAAAGTGAGGGTGGGGTGGAAATTGGACCCCTTTGTCCAGCTCTGGCACTCTCTCCACCTGGACCCCTGTCTCTGACTTTTTACCTGCCCTCGATCTGTTCATTGAGAACAGTCAATCTGACACTGGTTGCCTCAATTTCTCTGCCCCCCTCGCTTAATCTAACCTACCTCCCTCCAAGCTGATGGCACTCTGTGCACTGAAATCCAATCCTGACTTTGTTATTAAGCCTGCTGATAAGGGTGGTGCTATTGTTTCTGGCGCACTGACCTCTACCTTGCAGAAGCTGAGTGCTACCTCTCCGATACCACCTCCTATCTCCCCCCAGACCATGACCCCACCATGATACATTAGGCTACTGTATCACCGATGGTCACTGTCTTAATTTCTTCTGGCAATCTTTCCCCCCACCTCTGTTTTAAGAAATTCTCAAGGTCAGGTTCATAGGAGAGTAGTCTGACACAGAACAAACGACCAAGAGGCGAGTCTGCTAGAATATGGGCATTTTATTCCCCGCAGCGTTGCCACAACCAGGTCTCATACAACGGGTCTGGCTTATACTCACTCTACATGTTACCGGAACTGGGAGCCGTCAGTTCTCGTAGAGCGGTTGCCAACAACCCACGCTCGGCGGTTAAACGTAACCCCGTAGCAGACTCACCGAACTGGAGACTTTTCCAGCTGATATACTCTTTTCCAGATATAAACATTCATGTGAACAGCAGAGCAAGGCTAAAAAACACATTCCATTCTGGTTACATACAGATAAGAAGATTCACACGGGGAGGTGTGTAATAAGATTCACACGGGACTAAGCAACACCTCCATTCCGGTTAGATTCACACATGTATTGGGACATAATTTTTAACCGTTTCACCACAACCTCGAAGCCCATAGTCCCCCAGCCCTGCACAGCTCACTTCCACCTACTCCCTAAAATCCACAAACCGAGCTGCCCGGACAGACCCATTATTTCAGTCTGCCCCTGCCCCACAGAACTCATTCCTTCCTGCCCCAACTCAGTCTTTTCTCCCCTGGTCTAGTCCCTGTCCATATATATATCCGTGGTTCCTCTTCTGCTTTATGCCAGTTTTGGAATTTCCAGTTCACAGGCTCCAGCCGCCGCCTCTTCACCATGGATGTCCAATTCCTCTACACGTCCACCCTCCACCAGGATGGTCTCGGGGCTCTCCACTTGTTCCTGGAGCAAAATCCTGAATCATCTCCACCTACCACCGCACTCCTCTGCTTCAATGAGCTAGTCCTCCCCCTCAACATCTCCATTAAACTCCTCTCATTTCCTTCAGATCAGAGGGGTGGCCATGGCTACTCACATGGGCCCCAGTTTTGCCTGTCTCTTTGTGGGGTATGTGGGACATTCCTTGTTCCAGTCCTATTCTAGCCCCCACCCACAACTCTTTCTCTGATATATCAATGACATCATCGGTACTGCTTTCCTCTCTTGTCCGGAACTGGAAAAATTCATCTTTTTTTTTTGCTTCCAATTTCCACCCCAGTCGACAAGAAGAGCATATCACTTTACTAAGGGTCAGTTTTGCTTTTGCCAATCTACTGACCCTGAAAATAGCACTATCTTATTTCTCTAACAACTTGCTCCAGGCGAACTTAAAATTTATGCCTTATATTTTTAAAGTTTAATCAAGAGATGCATCTCAAATAAAACATAATCAAGAAAGAAGCTGCTCTATTCACTATCGTAGATTTATAGCAAGGCTACACCTAATACTATTCACTTACCTGTCTCTGTGCTGTGACCTTTCCCAAACAGGTTCCTCCAAGATCAGTTGTGAATTTCACTTTTTTAATTTCCCAAAATATATCGCTGGATATCAGAGTACGTGAATTCAAACAGCAGAGACAATAACTATGCAGGTTCACTGATGTGTCAGGTAGCAGTGTGAGTTTCTTTCTCACTCTCCTGCACCGACCTCATCATGTGCTGCCTTTGTCTGTCCCTTTCCCTTTTAAAAAGTGCCGTTGTTTTGACTTCTTTTTTCTTCAACGTTCCAAACAAACCAGTAATTGCTGCTCCTGGAATAAGGAAATCACCTCCAACACTTAAAATACCTCAAAAATAAAAGGAACAGCCTGTTACAGCCAGAAATTTTTCCCATCCAACATCTTCAAGTTGGTCATAGCAAGGAGAGATACGGCAGTGAGTTAAATACTAAATCAAAATGGAAAGAGCTGCAGATGCTGTAAATCAGAAACAAAAACAGAAGTTGTTGAAAAAGCTCAACAGGTCTGGCAGCACCTATGAAATTGTGTTCGACAGGTACTTTCACCCCAAACAACACTGTAATCTGGCACAGAGACCCCACATCAGGCAACTAAATTCCACTTGATATTTTAAATTGTTTACCAATATATATAAAATGCTCTGGCACTACGTTGCTGGATGATGTGTTAAATCCTCTGTTACTTTTCTTTTTGTGTGGAGGAAGATGCAAAGATTGGTTACAAAGCATGATGCAGAGAAGGAACATGTTTATATGTGTACACAACATGATATTAGTTGGATATTAGATACTGCTTTGTTGAATTCTTTCTGCATTTTTGATACTCCAGATGCCATTTTGTTTCCAAAATTAGGTCAACAGGATGTGTGTATATTTTTGCTACCAGATGGTTAGTTCTATGAAGGATTTTATTTTCATACAGGTCAGAACATCAGAAACAAAAGCAGAAATTGCTGGAAAAGCTCAGCAGGTCTGGCAGCATCTGCGAAGAAAAATCAAAATTAACATTGTGGGTTCAGTGACCTGAAATATTAAGACTGATTTCTCTCCACAGATGCGGCGAGTCCTGCTGAGCTCTTCCCACAATTTCTGTTTGTTTCTGATTTATAGCATCTGTAATTCTTTTGATTATTATGTTTTTTAAAGTCAGTAAGTCATTTAGGCAGTGATCAAAGTGCCTCAGTTCCAAAAAGAGATATTATTGCAATCAAGTACTTGGGTCAACTCTTAAAGAAGATGATTATACTTTTGAGTTTATGACAGGCAGTCTAAACATCACAAAGTCAAGAGTTTTGTTTTGATTTCAATTCAAAAGAAAGCAAGAATGTAGTTCAAAATAGAAAAGTTATTTCCTTAGCAGGACTTAGTTTTAAAGTTCAGTTCAATTCAGGAGACCAGTCACCTTCAACAGAAGTGTTCGAGACAGTGGACCTTTTAAGCCAGGAAAGTTTACACAGAAATCTTCAATTTGGGAGAACTGAGAAAGTATGGGCCATCAGAATTGAGAGAGTTCATGCCACCTGACTTGGAAAAAATTTTGTCAAATTGCACAGTACAAGGAAAAAAAGCTGGATGGAGTCAGTTAAGTAGAAACTTGAGAAGCTGAGGTAGGAAAAGTATTTCTATAGGATTCAGTCCTTGTAATTGATGGCGTTGAGAAAAAATCTTGCAACTTTGTTTCAGTGGTTTGTGTTGAAACCTCTCGAACCACAATATACATATAGAAAACCTCTGCAGCCTCAGATGAAAATGCTGCAGGGCCTGACCACCACTTTAACCAACTGCAAACATGAAATATATGATCTCTGAAGCCAAATTTAATTCAGACATCCAACATCCAGTATTATCATCAGCTGGAATCATAACATAAGAAAGGCAGAGGCTAGTTCCAGAAGCTAAGAATAATATATTTATCTCTTCTGCAGCTGTTCCTGTGACTGGAAGATAACATTGGTGGTTCTATGCCAACCACACTGTTCTTGCGAAGGGTTGAAATGGTTCTACAGAGATATGCCAGTTTCGGGGAGACTGTGTCCATGGAACTCAGGTCGGTTAAGTCCTAGAAGAAGAAAAACTGAAATCCTTCATGACTGAGATTGAGGAGAGTGAACAGTGCTGATATCTGTCTTAGCTTTTTCTGCCATTAAGGGTATAATTTAGAGCTTATAAACAACCATAATTTGCCTGTGAGTTTATGTTTAACTTAGATGGCTGCTTTTTAGAGTTTTGGAGTTTAGTCAGGATAATATTTAGTATTTGTTTGATTAGTATTTGATTTGTTTAACCTTGATATAGTAAAAATGCATTGGTTTAAAACTAGAATCTTGTGGCTTCATTCTTTTACGACGTAGTTGAGATTTCAGATTTCATCTTCTAAAACTAATTACTGACCCTGACCAAAACTGCAACACATCTGATAGTTGTAGGATTGCTTTTAATAGCGCAGACTCATACTTATGAAGTCCCAGTGTAAGGAACTACATATTTTACTCTTCGTATCATAAATTGGAGTGCAATTCAGCCATGATACCAGGAGAGTTTTACAAAATCAAGCAGTGCACATTTTGGTTGCGTAAGGTGATGTCCTTTTTCAAAGCAGTGAAACAGAGTGACACCAAGAGTGTTTGACTTAAGAAAAGACAGCCCTCTGATTGGTTGAGCTGCATTTTAATATAGCTTTAAGCACAGGGCAGCCAGAGGCATGCAGAGCGTGCAAACTGAAAATATTTCTTTCTCCCCCTCGATGGGGTAAAATGAAGGGAAAATCAAGAATTAAAAGTGTGTGTGAACAAGTCAAGTCACCAGATCAACTACTGAACCAAAGAATAACTATCAGAATACAAATAACAATGCATTATTATTGCAAACCAATCCTTGTGATCTGGACTATTCATCATTAGAATTTTGTTCTCCATGTATAATTTTCCCACTAATAATATGTGTCAAACCAAATCTTTGGTTTGTCTTAATCCTGAATGAGTATATGTGCATTGGGTTTACAGAAAATGGGTATAGTTTAAGTTGCATTGTCATTGACTAGGAATTCATTCTTTTTCTTTTTAGGTGTATTACAGGGTGACCTGGACAGGTTAGGTGAGTGGTCAGATGCATGGCAGATGCAGTTTAATGTGGATAAATGTATGGTTACCCACTTTAGTGGCAAGAACAGGAAGGCAGATTATTACCTAAATGGAATCAATTTAGGTAAAGGGGCAGTACAAAGGAATCTGGGTGTTCTTGTACACCAGTCAATGAAGGTAAGCATGCAGGTAACAGCAGGTAGTGAAGGCAGCTAATAGTATGCTGGCCTTCATAACAAGAGGGATTGAGTACAGAAGCAAAGAGGTTCTTCTGCAGCTGTATAGGGCTCTGGTGAGACCGCACCTGGAGTATTGTGTGCATTACTGGCCTCCAATTTGAGGAAAGACATTCTGGCTATTGAGGGAGTGCAGCGTAGGTTCACGAGGTCAATTCCTGGAATGGCGGGACTACCTTACGCTGAAAGACTGGAGCGACTGGGATTGTATACCCTTGAGTTTATAAGACTGAGAGGGGATCTGATCGAGACATATAAGATTATTAAAGGATTGGACACTCTGGAGGCAGGAAACATGTTTCCTCTGATGGGGGGAGTGCCAAACCAGAGGACCCAGCTTAAAAATACCAGGTAGACCATTTAGGACAGAGATGAGGAGAAACTTCTTTACCCAGAGAGTGGTGGCTGTGTGGAATGCTCTGCCCCAGAGGGCAGTGGAGGACCAGTCTTTGGATTCATTTAAGAAAGATTTGGATAGAGCTCTCAAGGATAGTGGAATCAAGGGTTATGGAGATAAGGCAGGAACAGGATACTGATTAAGGATGATCAGCCATGATCATATTGAATGGTGGTGCAAGCTCGAAGGGCAGAATGGCCTACTCCTGCACCTATTGTCTAAATAACTACTTTATTAATCAGGTAGCTTAATCGGCTGAGCAACTGGCTTATAATGCAGAATGATAACAACATTGCAGGTTCAAATGCTGTACCAGCTGAAGTTACCATGAGGGTCCTGCCTTCTCAAACTTGCCCCTCACCTGAGGCTTGGTGACTCTCAAGTTAAAATCAACTTGGTGAAAGTGAGGACTGCAGATGCTGGAGATCAGAGTCAAGATTAGAGTGGTGCTGGAAAAGGGGGAAGTGAGGCAACTGGTGAAGTCCACATTAATGCCCTGGGATTGAAGTGTTCTCAGGCGGAAGATGGGGCATTATTCCTCCAGGCGTTGTGTAGTGAGGGAATGGCGGTGGAGTTGGCCCAGGACCTGCATGTCCTCGGCAGAGTGGGAGGAGGAATTGAAATGTTCAGCCACGGGGCGGTGGGGTCGATTGGTGCGAGAAGGTGTCCCGGAGATGTTCCCTAAAGCGCTTTGCGAGAAGGCGTCCAGTCTTTGCAAATGTAAAAGGGACTGCCTCGGGAGCAACAGATACAATAAGTGACATTGGTGGATGTGCAGGTGAAATTTGATGGATGTGGAAGGCTCCTTTGGGGTCTTCGATGGAGGTGAGAGGGCAGATGTGGGCGCAGGTTTTGCAATTCCTGTGGTGGCAGCAGAAAGTGTTCGGAGGGGAGGGTGGGTTGTTGTTGGGGGGTATGTGGACCTGACCAGGTAGTCACAGAGGGAACGGTCTTTGCGGAAAACGATAGGGGTGGGAAGGGAAATATATTCCTGGTGGTGGGGTCTGTTTGTAGGTGGCAGAAATGTCGGCGGATGATGTGGTTTATGTGTAGGTTCGTAGGGTGGAAGGTGAGGACCAGGTGGGTTCTGTCCTTGGTTAACTCTCAGGTTAAACCAGTCCTAGTTATCTCTCTCTGATGGAAGAGCAGTCTTCAGGGACTATGGTAACTTTTTCATCAGTGAGTGATTGCCAAGGACAAATGATGAAACTTCATATAAGTTGCTTTAGTCCTGAATAGGTAGTGAGGGCAATTGGCCACCTTGATGGTGCTAATGGGATTTTATACATTTTGCATCGACTTCTACACAAGAGGTGATTATTGGTGCACTACTTCTAATTCGGTCATGACAATAGTCTTGCACGAATCTGGACCACACACTGGAGTGTGCAAGCCAATGTGCTTAGCACTGGGCTATGTTCCACCATTATTTCAATAGCAACGAATGAAATTTGCATTCTGCCCACATTGAAAGAAACAAGTAGGGGTTAAATGATCATCCAATCGCTCACCTACCTCTGGGGGATATTGAACTTTTCTTTCTCTATTTGAGTTTATTGTTTGCTCCGCTGAATTCTTATGGACATTCACGGTTGCAGAGTTTCCATGGTTATTGATGGTAATCAAGTCTTTGATATATTTGTAAACTGTTGGCTGCTGGTGGAAATGTAGTTCTGGTTGGATTAGCACAACACACTTGAGAAAAGAAGAATCATATTTCAAATGCACAGCATAACAAGGAAAATATTTTTCCCAGACCATACTGTACATGATTACATTTACATCGCAAAATGAGAATTTTTCAAGAATTGTTTTATATACTTTTATTTAGTTCATCTGATTATTTCTATTGGTAGATAGAATGCTTTTGAACCAAGATAAACACTTATTCTTCACTTCACAATTCTTCACAGAAATACACTTAGAATATAAGGATGATATGGAATATGTATTTTTGATATTCAAATAAGCTATGATACTGAAAATAATTAACATTTTGAATGAATTTAAATTATTGTGGCATATACATTTTACAAAGCACTAATAATTTAATGCTGTGGTTTTTTTTTATAAAGTTAATAAAATCTGCTTCAGGAATACCAAATTAACCTGTTTCTTGTATGTCCTTGGTCAATGTTGGGTATTATCTGCCATATAAGGCATCTGAATCAGCTAAGCAGACTTTGAATGCTCTGTGCTATAAACTAAAATTAAGTGACAATTAGTGCACAAAATTCTCAGCTCACCACATTGTTTGAGCAGAAAAAGTCAACATTTAATTTAGTTGAAGCTAAGCATTTGCCACAATTCTAAAAGAAAAATAACCAAAGTTTCGAATATTCATGTTGCAAGATTGTAATGGCTCTTAAATCCAAAGTTACTTATTTACTCAGAGCATTTTTACAGCATAAGTAAAATTTGCAGTTATAAAAGGAACCAATCATTTGTATCATCAGACTTCACACAGGTTGCTGGTTGTAGAAAAAACACCAAAATAATTTAAAGAGGAATTCTCAAAAACAGTATTTACAATTTATATGAAATGTAATAAACTCTGCTGTCACCAGTAATAAGTTAATAGTTTAAGATTATTTTGGTGATATCAACATATTTGTTGAAAATAGAATATTAAAGATATTCCTGAGGAAATAATGCAGAACTCAATAGTGTGAAAGGTTCGATGTACCCAACAATTGGGTATATTTGAGAAAATCAGGTTAATATTGTGGCATGCTAGTAGTTGGTGTGAGCCTTTATCTTATGAAGGTAATTCCTGCCCCTGAATCAGAAGGCAGGATTGGTTTTCAGCACAGAGTAAAAACAATGACGGCAGATGCTGGAAACCAGAGTCTGGATTAGTGGTGCTGGAAGAGCACAGCAGTTCAGGCAGCAGTGGAGCAGTAAAATCGACGTTTCAGGCAAAATGGTTTTCAGCACTATTTCATGCAGCCCAAGAGAATGGAGATGAGGGTATGGGTCTAAGTACTGAGCTGATAACAGGGTGGCTAACTCTGAAGAGAATAGTTGTGGGCTCAATATACTTTCCCTGTCTCTGAACTGGATGACTCGGGTTTTGATTTGGGCTCCTGTTCTGAAGAGACTTGACAAGGTAGATACCGAGAGATTATTTACGCTGATTAGGGAATCTACAACATAAGTCGAAGGATAAGAGGCTGATCGTTTAGGACTGAGATGAGGTGAAATTGCTTCACTTAATAGGTTGTGAATCTTTCCAAGTCCTAATCTCATTATCAGATTGGGTGGCTTCTGTACCGTTGATATTGATTCTGTTCTTGATCTTAAGTGGGATGTATAATCTGTCTACACTGGAAGCCATTTTATTCAGTGGATATTCTTCATCAAGAACCTTGCCCCTGCTAAACCAGGTACTCAGTTATAGAGTCATAGAGTCAAAGAGTCACAGAATTACACAGCATGGAAACAGACCCTTTGGGCTAACGTATTCATGCTGACTAGGCATCCTAAACTGATCTCATCCCATTTGCCAGCATTTGGCCCATATACCTTTATACCCTTCCTATTCATGTGCTCATACAGCTGCCTTTGCAATGTTGTAATTGGTCTAGCCTCCACTACCTCCCCTCGCAGCTCATTGTATACATACACCACTTTCTGCATGAAAGAGAGTTTCCCCTTAGGTCCCTTATAAATCTTTCCCTCTTGTCTTAACCCTATTCCCTTTGATTTTGGACTCCTTGAACCTGGGAAAAAGACGATGCTCCTCATGATTTTATAAGCCATTATAAGTCATCCCTCAGCCTCTGGTGCTGCAGGGACAAAAGCCCCATCATATTCAGCCTGTCCCTGCAGCTCAAACTCTCCAATCCTGGCAACCTCCTTGTAACTTCTTTCTGGACCCTTTCAGGTTTTACAGCATCTTTCTTATAAGCAGAAAGATCAGAGCTTAAATGTAGCCTCCTAAACGTGGCTTTACCAATGTCCTGTACAGCCACAACATGAACTCCCAACACCTATACTCAATGCACTTCCCTTATTTCAAGGCTCCTTTATCTCCCAACTTTCTTTCGTAAATTCACTCCTTGCTGAATCTGGTGGTTGCCCCATGACACCATCTGAGGGACATTGAATTGCATAAGTTTTCTTCATTGATACCAACTGCACCATTAAAAGTTTTCTCCTTTTGTTGCATGATCCTGGAATCATGGGTCAGGCAATTTCTTCTTGGACATACCTTAGATCTGTGGATGTTAGTCATTGCACCTTAGAATTTACTCCTTTGGGGTTGTATACAGCCTGCCTCCAATCTGTATAAGCAGATCTTTATGCTCAATCTGTTGATACACCTGTGTGGACATGTGTAAACTTTTTATTTCAACTTGATGATTAGGATGAGCATATTCTTTTGCCTTCTATGATCATAGAACATAGAACAGTACAGCATAGGAACAGGCTCTTCAGCCCATAATATTGTGTCAAACATGACACCCAGAGTAAACTAATCCCTTCTACCATATCTCTCCATTCCTTGCATAGTCATGTGCTTATCTAAAAGTCCCTGCAATGCCCCTATAGTATCTGCCTCTATCATCACCACTGCTTGCAGTGCATTCCAGACTCCTACCACTCTAAAATATTTGCCCCTCTCAGTTTAAATGTACGCCCCATTGTATTAGAGACTCCAATTCTGGGAGAAAGATTCTGACCGTCAACCCTATCCTCTGCATCTCAATTTTTTGGACTTCTATCAATTCTCCCTTCAGCCTCCACCGCTCCAGAGAAAACAACCTCAGTTTTTCTAACCTCTTCTTGTTGCTCATACACTCTAACCCAGGCTACATCTTGGTAAACCTCTGCTGCGCCCTCTGCAAAGCCTCCATATCTTTCCAGTAACATGGTGACCAGAATTGAACACAATACTCTAAGTGTGGTCTAACCAAAGAGTTGGGATGTAACATGGCATCCCAACTCTTGTACTCAATTCCCTGACCAATAAAGACAAGCATGCCATACATCATCTTTACCATTGTACTTAAGTGGCCACTTTCAGGGAGCTATGGACTTGAACCTTAAGATCTCTCTGTAACTGTTCAGGGTCCTGCCATTAACTGTACACTTTTCCTTAACATTTAATTTCCCAAAGTGCAGCACCTCACACTTACACAGATTAAACTCCATCTGCCATTTCCCTGCTCATAACTGCAACGGTTCTATATCCCATGGTATATTTTTGACAACCTTCTACACTATCCACAACTCCACCGATCTTTGTATCGTCAGCAAATTTACTAACTCACCCATCTACATTTTCATCCAAATCGGTTATATGTATCACAAAAAGCAGAGATCCCACTTCAGATCACCGTGGAACACCACCAGTCACAGACCTCAAGCATGAAAAACACCCTCTCTGCCTTCTATAGGCAAGCCAATTCTGAATCCAAGCAGCCAAGTCAACATGGATCCCATGCATCTTAATATTCTGGATGTGCCTACCACGAGGGGCCTTGTTGAAAATCCATGTAGACAATATCCACTGCTCTACCTTTATCAATCACCTTCTTCACCTCCTCAAAATATTTCAATCAAGTTAGTAAGATATGACCAGCCTTGCACAAAGCCATGCCTAGGAATTCTCTCCATTAGCTTCCTAACTACTAAATGTGAGACTCTCCAGTCTATAGTTTCCCAGATTATCCCTATTTCCCTTCTTGAACAGAGGCACATTAGCTACTCGCCGGTCCTCCAGGATCTCTCCAGAGCAAGGATACAAAGATCGTAGCTAATTTAGTGGTTAACTTAGTGGAAAAGATAACACTTCTTTGAAGCATGAAAAATTGAAATATTCCTCTCCAACAAATGTCATTTCATTCTCTGACATAGCAGCATGTTTCAACTTTATAATTCGTTCACCAGGCTGCGTTGGTGCCAGAAAAACATCAGTGTAAGATTCCTCAGCGAGCTTAAATCGGTTGTGCTGCCCATTCTATTAATCCATATTTGCAACTTTTCATACATTTTGCTGCTTTCTATCATCTTGAATTTTATTCAGTGATGTCAGAGATGTATAATTTTACCTTACACAGCATACGGTGTTTGGAACATTTGGATTTGTAACTAGGACTATTAAACACAAAAAAACAAGGAAGTTGTTCTCAAGTTTTACAAATTACTGGTTGGGTTTCAGCTAGAGTGTGTTATGAAGAATTCTGAGCACTGTTGTTTAGGCAGGACGTCAGATATTGGAAAGGGTGCAGTGGACGTTTGCCAGGATGATGGCAGGGATCAGCAGTGTGGAGAGATTGAAAAAGGGACAGAATTGATCTCTTTCAAAAGATTAACAAAGACTTAATGGATCTGTTCAAAATCATGAGCTGATTCAAGCCTGAAACAGTTCAGCACAGGTCATAGATTTCAAATACTTGTTAAAAGAACCAGGAGGAAATTAAAGAAATTATCGTATATGGTCCGTTATGGTCTGAGGCAAAAGGCTGAAAGTTTGGTGGAATCAGGTTCCACAGTAACTTTCAAAAAGCAATTGAACATATTTGAAGAGGATTAACTTGGAGGGTTGTTTGGAAAATAGCGAACCTGATGATAAAACTGTAAAACTGCAATGCTGAAAATAAAATGAAAACATAATAAAAAATGAGTGATCAACTGTTAAAATTGGAGATGTTTACAACTGAAATGTGCATAAATATTTCATTTAAAGTAAAGTTAAATGAATCAGTTTGAGTCACTGTGTTAGTTTCTGTGTGAGGGCTGTGATAACACACAATGATCATCTGTCATTTATGTCCACCGAGGTACTTACATTCTAGTGCAGTCTGCCTTTCAGTTTGTGCAATCTTTGAAGAAGTCAATTTCTTTTATAATTAAATCTTATTCACCACATCATTGTTGTTGTATAAAAGCTGCCTGACGAAGAATGACGGGTGAAGCATTAGCAAGTTATAGGAGTGTCAGCCACAATACTTACCAAACAAGTTACCTGAATTCTTAGAGCAGCAAGACCTCCAGAAAGCTTTTATGCCCATAGATTACATGCTTCATGTTGCAGTTAAAATTATCATTGTTATGGTGGTCCCTCAAAATTGATATGATACCTATAATGCTAACAGAGGCTTTAGATGACTGAGGAGGCCAATTTTGGATCTACAAGATTTTCTACAGTGTTTGGGTTGTGTGAGGTAAAACAGTTTACAGTCCTGGGTTGGCTCCTTTATCTGCTACCACTGTTCCATCTTGTGTTTGAGTCAGTGATCTTGAAATGACCAGCACCTTGAGAGATCAGTAAATGCCATGTCGAAAAGTTGGCAGCAATCTTTTTCCAGTCAGTGCAGTCAATGCCTCCGTGCTTCAGGCCAACATTGAGTGCACCTTATAGCTTTTTCTTTGGCCACCCTTTGAGTCTTAGCCAAGAGGTAGCTGCAAGAAGAGGAAATTAGTTTTTCCTGCATCCAGCAGAATGGTTCCATCCATCAGTGTTATGGTTTCTCAGGAGCAAGGCTTTGATGCTGGTAGATATAGTATTTACAGTTTCATGGAGGACACTAGCATTGCTCCAATGATCTTTCCATTTAATCTCCTGGATTAAATGTAGGCACCACTGGTGGAAGCTGTCAAGGACCTTAATGTGATATTGATAGATGATCCATGTTTTGCTGTAGTCGAGTATTTAGCACAACAACCTTTATTGACTTCCAGAGATCCCTGTTGTCAATGACACAATTTTGCAGCTTAATGAAAGAAGTGCTGACACAGTTGACTTGATGTTGAACTCCTTTATAAACAATATTCACTTGCAAGATGTGGCTACCGAGGTATATGAAGTGCTGCACATACTCCAGAGTCCGTCTACATCGATGAAACAAGGGATGCTTAACTGGTCCAGAGGTGGTGAGTGGAGTTCTTACCAAAGATAACTGAGCATCATATTTGAGATGCTGAAAAGGTCAAATGTCCTTTTGCATGTCCTATGTGGGTGAACGGTCATGCACTGGTCATTCACAAGCAGAAGGTTGCGACTTAAAGTTTTGCCTGAAAAAGACCAATGTTGAAGAGTTTCCTGTCCAGATAATGTTGAATATTGATACTGGGTTGTAGGTCATCTCTGATGAAGTGGATGATTGGATGATGTCCTTCATGTGAATGATGGTCAAGGTGGGGTTCAATCACATAGCGCTGTTTGACCCTCATCTGATCGTAAAAAGGTGTCAATTTCATATCTTCCATCAGGGCAGTGGTGGGCCCATGTCCTGCAGGAGATTCATACTGGCAACAAGTATGAATGGACAAAAATGCTGGAGAAAATCTAAAGGACTTAATGATTAAGGAAATCTAAAACATAGAACATTACAGCACAGTATAGGCCCTTCAGCCCTCAATGTTGCTCCAACCTATGAAACCAATCTGAAACCCATCTAACCTACACTATTCCATTATCATCCATAATGTTTATCCAATGACCAATCGAATGCCCTTAACATTGGCGAGTCTGCCACTGTTGCAGGCAGGGCATTCCATGCTCCTATGACTCCTACTTCTGACATCTGTCCTATATCTATCAGCTCTCAAGTAAAAGCTATGTCCCCTCGTGCTAGCCATCACCATCCCAAGAAAAAAGCTCTCACTGTTCACCCTATCTAATCCTCTGATCATCTTGTATGTCTCTATTAAGTCACCTCTCAACCATCTTCTCTCGAACGAAAACAGCCTCAAAAGTCCCTCAACCTTTCCTTAGAAGACCTTCCCTCCATATTAGGCAACATCCTGGTAAATCTCCTCTGCCCCCTTTCCAATGCTTCCACATCCTTCCTAAAGTGCGATAATCAGAACTGTACGCAGTATTCCAAGTATGGCCACATCAGAGTTTTGTACAGCTGCAATGTGACCTCATGGCTCCGAAACTCAATCCCTCTACCAATAAAAGCAAACCCACCATACGCCTTCTTAACAACCCTATCAACCTGGGTGCAACTTTCAAGGATCTATGCACTTGGACACAGAGATCTCTCTGCCCATCACGTTACCAAGAATCTTACCATTAGCCCAGTACTCTATATTCCTGTTACTCCTTCCAAAATGAATCACCTCACACTTTTCCACATTAAACTCCATTTGCTACCTCCCAGCTCAGCAGCTTATTTATGTCCCTCTGTAACCTGCAACATCCTTCCACACTGTCCATAACTCCACAGATCTTAGTGTCATCTGCAAATTTACTAACCCATCCTTCTATGACCTCATCCAGGTAATTTATAAAAATGACAAACATCGGTGACTCCATAACAGGTCCTTGTGATACACCACTAGTAACTGAACACCACAATGAACATTTCCAATCAACCACCACCCTCTGTCTTCTTACAACTAGACTATTTCTGATCCAAACTGCTAAATCACCCTCAATCCTATACCTTCGTACTTTCTGCAATAGCCTACTGTGGGGAACCTTATCAAATGCTTTACTGAAATCCATATACACCACATCAACCACTTTACCCTCATCCATGTTTTGGTCACCCCATCAAAGAACTGGTGGGCGGCACGGTGGCACAGTGGTTAGCACTGCTGCCTCACAGCGCCAGAGACCCGGGTTCAATTCCCGCCTCAGGCGACTGACTGTGTGGAGTTTGCACGTTCTCCCAGTGTCTGCGTGGGTTTCCTCCGGGTGCTCCGGTTTCCGCCCACAGTCCAAAGATGTGTAGGCCAGGTGAATTGGCCATGATAAATTGCCCGTAGTGTTAGGTAAGGGGTAAATGTAGGGGTATGGGTGGGTTGCGCTTCGGCAGGGCGGTGTGGACTTGTTGGGCCGAAGGGCCTGTTTCCACACTAAGTACTTTTAAAAAAAATTAACTCAATTAGACTTGAGAGGCATGACCTACACTTCATAAAACTGTATTGACTATCCTTAATCAAATTATTCCTTTCTAGAGGATTATAAATCCTATTTCTTATAATCCTTTCCAACACGTTGCCCGCAACCAAAGTTAGGCTCATTGGTCTATAATTACTAGGGTTGTGTCGACTCCCCTAAACAAGGGGACAATATTTGCTATCATCCAGTCCTCGGCATTATTCGTGTAGACAATGATGACAAAGATCAAAGCTAAAGTCTGTGCAATCTCCTCCCTAGCTTCCCAGAGAATCCTAGGATAAATCCCATCCAGCCCAGGGGACTTATCTATTCTCACACTCTCCAAAATTGCTAACATCTTCTCCGTAATGCCTGTGTCAGATTGATGAAGACAAGGAACAATTCTAGATTAAGCTCCAAATATTTTTCCTGGATCTGTCTAGCAAATAAGACTGTGTTGACAGTATCCCAGGATGGTTGGAAGCTACACTGGATTGCCAGGAAAAACTGGACAGTGACAGGACGAAGGTGGATCAGGAGGATGAGTCAGGATCTTACCTTTGATGCAGAAAGGGAAAATCCTTTTGTATTTTCCACAAACAGGTTTAGTCCGTTGTGTAGATAGTCATAATGGTCATGTTCTTGAATTCCTCTTCATCCTAGACATGGAAGATGACTCCATCAGTGCATGAGTCAATAGATGCTAGCATGATGGATCACAGCGAGTGGACCAAATAGACCACAGACTTTGTTAGTTTTCCTCTGTTGGATGACCCACTTAAATTCATCAATAGCTGGTAGATCAGCAATGGAATAGTCCACGGGGTGGTGTGGGATGAGTTGGAGGGATCCTTCAATATGGCAAACACCTGTTTAAGGAGTTTGATTTGCTGCTTCAAATGCTAAAGGATGGTATCATCAAATTGAGGAGCTAAGCTAAGACTGAAGAGTATTTTTTGTTGAATGTTGTCCATTGCCTTGGTGCTCTAAGTGAAGTTGTGCATGTCATGCTAGTCAGGAGCAATTGCTCTTCATGCCACAGATGTGTCACTTGAACTCAGCCTTCAGTTGATGGTGCATTCCCATCATTCACCAAGTATGTGAGTAGGAGATGAAAGTCTCCTTGCTTCCATTCAGGAAGAGCATGGATCTGGGTGTCACTGACTTCAAGTTATTCCTGGTTCTGTGGTGGAGTAAGCCCAGGTTGATGCATAGGTTACCAGGACAACGGGCTGTAGTTGTTTTGATGGAGATGACATCAGTGTTGGGCACTTGCTACACTGCAGTGTACAACAGGTCCGGAAACTCTTCCTGCTGCCCTGGATCCTTCAGACAGCAACATTCAGCTTTCAATAGGCAGCTTCTTGAGGACTTATGTTGTCTTAGCATCTGGTAAGCTTTTGTCACTTAGCACTAAATAGATGATCCATCTGACAATGTTTAGAACTGCTGACAAGCATGTACCATGGATCTCTGCCTTGGATGTAATTGGTCTTTTTCCTGGGGTGGAGGAGTCCAGAACTAGAGGGCATCGGGTTAGGGTGAGGGGGAAAAGATTTAAAAGGGACTTAAGGGGCAACTTTTCATGTAGAGGGTGGCACATGTAAGGAATAAGCTGCCAGGAGACATGGTGGAGGCTGGTACAATTGCAACATTTAAAAGACATCTGGATGGGTATATGAATAGGAAGGGTTTAGAGGGATATGGGCCAAATGCTGGCAAATGGGACGAGATTAATTTAGGATATCTGGTGGCATGGACAGGTTGGACTAAAGGGTCTGTTTCTGTGCTGGACATCTCTATGACTCTGGTTTTCAACAGAATTTTGACTCCCTTTTCATTCATATGCAAATTTATTTACCTAATGAAAGCATTTAAACAATTGCCTCTGTCATTTCTTGTAATAGAAGATAGAGCATTATAGTGCAATACAGGCCCTTCGGCCCTCGATGTTGCGCTGCCCTGTCATACTAATCTGAAGCCCATCCCACCTACACTATTCCATGTACGTCCATATGCCTGTCCAATGACGACTTAAATACACTTAAACTTGGCGAATCTACTACCGTTGCAGGCAAAGCATTCCATACCCTGACTACTCTGAGTAAAGAAACTACCTCTGACATCTGTCTTATACCTATCTCCCCTCACTTTCAAGTTGTGTCCCCTCGTGTTTACCGTCCCCATACTTAGAAAAGGGCTCTCCCTGTCCACCATATCTAACCCTCTGATTATCTTGTATGTCTCTATTAAGTCACCTCTCAACCTTATTCTCTCTAACAAGAACAGCCTCAAGGCCCTCAGCCTTTCCTCGTAAGGCATTCCTTCCATACCAGGCAACATCCTAGTAAATCTCCTCTGCACCCTTTCCAAAGCTTCCACATCCTTCTTATAATGCGGTGACCAGAACTGTACACAGTACATCAAGTGTGGCCGTACCAGAGCTTTGTACAGCTGCAGCATAACCTCCTGGTTCCAGAACTCAATCCCTCTATTAATAAAGGCCAAAACACTGTATGCCTTCTTAACAACCCTGTCAATCTGGGTGGCAACTTTCAAGGATCTCTCTGCTCATCTGCACTCCCAAGAATCTTACCATTAGCCCAGTACTTTGCATTCTGATTACTCCGTCCAAAGTGTATCGCCTCACACTTGTCCAAATTAAACTCCATTTACGACCTCTCAGCCCAGTTCTGCATCCTATCTATGTCTCTCTGCAACCTACTACATCCTTCGTCACTATCCACAACTCCACTGACCTTAGTGTCATGCGCAAATTTACTAACCCACCCTTCTGAGCCCTCATCCAGGTCATTTATAAAAATGGCGAACAGCATGGACCCAATACCAACCCTTGCGGTATGCCGCTAGGAACTGGATACCAAGATGAACATATTCCATCAACTACAACCCTCTGTTTTCTTTCAGCAAGTCAATTCCTGGTCCAAACTGCTATGTCTCCCACAATCCCATTCCTCTGCATTTTACATAATAGCCTACTGTGGGGAGCATGGTTCCAAAATGGAATGGGGGGAGGGGTTATTAGGATGCAGTAAAGGGGAGTCTGTACCAAGTGTGAAGGGGAGTTCACTCGCAGCAGATCAAAGGGAGGCCTCTGGTCAGGAGGAGATGAAGCAGGGGCTGCATCCAGATTGGGGAGGGGTGGGGCGGGGGGGGTGGGAGTGTTGGGCCAAGTCGGTAGTGATAGTAGTTGTCTTGGTGAGAGTGGAGGGGCATAATACTGTTTAGATTCCAGTGCTCTCAGGCAAGAGTACAGCAGCAAAATTGACCAGGAAGGGTAGCTGAGGGTTAGGGGAGGGCTTCAGTTGAAGGAAGCATGGGGTCCATTTAATAGTCACTCAGGAGTTGGGCTATAAGGGGGACACACGCTTATGGCAGGGGACAGGAAATAAAGGGAGATTTAAGGAGAGTTTTGTTTCACTGAGAGGGTGGTGGGTATCTGGAATCCACTGACTGAAGGAGTGATAGAGACAGGAACTATGATGTTATAGCATACAAGGCTATGGGCCATATGCAGGGAATGGGATTAGAGTATGATGACCGGCACAGACTGTAGGGTAATAGGCTGTAGGGCCAGTTTCTACAATACAATATTCCATGACTCTGCTTTATTAAATGGAGAAAGTGAGGACCGCAGATGCTGAAGATTTATCTGGGCAGGTGGTCTCCATCCAACAAAGAGTCGAAAAGTGCGGCACCGGCAAAAGCACAGCAGGCCAGGCACCATCCAAGGAGCAGGAAAGTCGATGCCCCGGACACAAGCCCCTCCTGATGAAGGGCCTGTGCCCAAAACAGAGTCCCCCGCCCCTTAGATGCTGCCTGACCTGCCACGCCCCTCCAGCTCCACACTTTCCAACCCTCCACCGCCACACTTTCCAACCCTCCACCAAATGGAGACCATCTGCCCAGAGAAATCCCTTCAGAGTCTGCTACAATTGACTTCAATGATGACAATCTGCAGGATGCCCATGTGTAACTCCCATCTAGCTAAAATAATGACTGCCTGGTCATTGAAAAATCCAGACTATTGTTTTCCTGGTAGGGATACATTAACTGGTGTCATTTCAACACTCATTTTTATATTTATGGAATTGTCAGAATTTGGAAATTCAAGGGGAAAATGAAGTTGGAGTGAAGAAGAATTCGATTTAACCTTGGAACATGTCAAATGATGTCATGTGTGCAAGCTATCAACTATTTCCTTTATAAATTCGCACGTGGCATTTTCAAGATTCTCGTTACATTCAATTTTATGAGATTCCCTAATGCCAAACTGTGTCATCCCCACAAATTTACGTGGACAGCCTCCATTATAAGTCAAGGCACAGCCATTTTTGAATGAAAATATTAAAAAAGGCAGAATGTATGATTTGAAAATGAATTGCATCTCTAATCCAATGAGAGATACTCCACTTCACCCCCAAATACACCAGATCTCAACTTGCCATACACAATGTGAGATCAACTGGTACTTGGAGTGGCATTCCTTAAACACTAAGGATTCACATGCATTATCAATCATTGCAAAATTCATTCATTCTATCAATTAAACATTTGCACATTTTATCTCCTATTGGAATGTTTTTAATAAAGAGAGGGGGAAAATTAATACACACCTTTCAGAACAATAAGCTCATGCCCCACTGCACTCAGACAGTCTGAAGTCATGCCTGTTTTTGAGCTGCAAACCTCCTTATGCAGCATTTGCTTTTGGAAGGCTGTGGATCAGCTTTTACTAGTTTTCAAGGCTAACACAGGTAGTTCCTCCACTCAAAGAAATCCACTGGCAAAGTTCAGAGTAAACAGTGATCATGTGGCTGGAGGTATGGGATGACATTCAGCCCCATAGATCAGAACCCAATGTACACTGGAAGCAGTCCAGAAAAACAATATAGTACACAAAAATTGATAAAAAAATCCAAAAGGGGTTGAAGTCATCACCTTACAAAAGTGCAGTATAAACATATAGGTTAAATTGAGTCATTCATCTCTACAAGCAACTATATCATTTATTGACCCAGCCTAGATACAAGATTAAATATCAGATAGCTATATAGACCTCAGTAATTTTTCAAGCATTATTTTTGCTACATCCTCAGAGGGAGTAATTTTAACCTAAACCATCCAGAGATGAAAATAACGTGAGCAGATTCAATCTTTAACATAGTGCCCAATTTTGCTTCTTGTGTTTTTTTTTAAAAGACAAAACAAATTAAATTGGTTGGGTGCAAAACAGGCAGACAAGCAAATTATTTCAGTTCCCCAACAATGGGTTAAGGGGGTTAGGGTTAGGGCTAGGGCTAGGGCTCTATTGTTCCCAGTGGTCAGGAGATGGTCAGTGTGTCACATAGACTACAGTTCAGCTGACAAATGGGAGAACATGATCCATATTAATGATGGAATGAAATAATGACAATGGGAAGTGTGGCAATTAAAAATATGTAGAAATTGCAGTAAAAAGGAGCCAAGGGCAAAACAAAACTGTCAAATAAAACGCGTAAAAAATGACAACTGTATATACTTAAGGAATAAAATAATCAACTTCATTGGGAATGAGAACACAATGGAATTCACACACTTAATATCAATAATAAAACTGGATGTCCTTCCTCAATGCACAGATAAACATTGTTTCTAATTCAGCTTTTCCTTGGCAGGCCAAAACAGTATCATACCCTTACCTCCAAAAGTGAGAAGCATGTAGTGGAATACATGGACTGCAAGGACTTGAGGGAGTAGGGCTCAAGCTTCTTGGTGTCAGGAGACTTCCTCTGCGTGGATGGCTCAATTCTTTCAAACTAGCAGTAAGGGAACTCCAGTTTCTAACAATTCTCACTAGCAATGTAATTATTAATTATTTCCCTGTTGAATATATTCAATAAGGCAAAATACTGCTGATTCTAGAAATCTGAAATAAAAGCAAAAATTGCAGGAAATATTCAGTGGATTGGCCAGTATCTGAGGAGAAACATTTCAGAACGATGGTGTTCGATCAAATTGTAAGACATTAGTGATGTAGCAGGAATTCTTCATAAAGTACCTTTGTGAAGAGGTCTTTTGAAGATATAACTTAGAGTCATGGAGTCATAAAGTCATACAGCACAGAAACAGACCCTGCCCTCCAACTCATCCAGCCAATTTGGCATCCCAATCTGACCCAGTCCCATTTGCTAGCATTGGGCCCACATCTCTCAAAACCCTTTCTATTCAAATACCCATCCAGATGCCTTTTGAATGTTGTAATTGTATCAGCCTTCACCACTTCCTCTGGCAGCTTGTTCCATAGACAGACCAACCTCTGCATGAAAACGTTACCCCAAAGTCCTTTTTAAATCCTTCTCCTCTCATCCCAAATCTATGTTCTCTAGTTTTGGACTCCCATACCCTAGGGAAAAGGTGTTTCTATTCACCTTATCCATGCCCCAAATGATTTTATGACCCTCCATAAAAAGGTCACCAGCAGCCTCCAATGCTCCAGATAAAAAAAGCCCCAAACTATTCAGCCTCTTCCTATAACTCAAACCATTCAACTCTGGCAACATCCTTGTAAATCTTTTCTGCACCCTCTCCAGTTTAACAATATTGAAGGGTGACATGAATTGTATGCAGTATTCCAAACATTGCCTCATCAATGTCCTGTCCAGCTGTAATATGACATCCTAACTCCTATAATCAATGTTCTGACCAATGAGGGCAAGTGTGCCAAACGCCGCCTTCATCACACGGTCTATCTATGGCAACACTTTCACAGAACGATGCACCTGCACTCTTAGGTCTCTGTTCAGCAACACTCCCCAATGTGTCATTATTTGAACATCCCACCCCCATCCTATCACTGTAACCCTTCATTTACCACCACCTCAGCTGCACAATCCTGGACACTATGAGGAATCTACCATGGGCACAATTGAAGTAAAGAGAGAAAAATATAGAGAGGGAAACAGGTTAATGAATGAAGCAAAGACTCCATTATAACTGTCAGCATTTGTTTTGTGAAGCCAAATTTACTAATCCCACCAACGGTATACAAATGTCCAGAATGTGAACAAGATCGCTACATTTAAACTGAACACAAGGAAGGAAAGTGAATAAATTGCATTAGTTAAGAGGGGAATACATCTTATTTCAAATTTTAAAGATGAAGAAAGTAATTATAAAGTTTGAATGGCTTTGGGAAATGAACCAATTTTGAAGGAGTGAACTAAAAATAAAACTCAATCTCAAGTGGTATACATGATACTGCAGTTATAGGTCACAGATTGTCAAATGGTAGTAGGAGTCCTAAGAACAACAGATTGCAGAATAGTAGCAGCAGCCAATATAGTAGCAAGTTGATAAAAGTGCATGCAGACATCAAATTACATAGCACAGCTGCACGCTAATTCAATCTTCCACCACCAAAGAAGGAGGCAGAAAGCAGTAACACAAAGCCCTAAAGGGTTGCAGTGATTACATTTCAAATCTTTTGGTGTGAACCTGTCAAAGTGCAACTCAACTGGGAAAACTGGCACATTAACTGTAGAAGAAATAATTTGAAATCTGAGTTTTAAAGATTGCATTGCTGGTTGTCTTATAGCAACATAGACAGCTTTGGATTGAATTGCAAATAATTTAGAAAACAGAAGAAACAAAGGATTAATATCTGGTTTCCTCCCACTCATGTATTTTTTGAAGAAATATAGCACATTTAATATTTTTGCGTGATTCATTTTAGGTGGTGGACATTAAAAAACAAAAAAAGCTGCAAGTTAAAATGCCATTTCAGTTGAATAAGTGATAATCTAGGATTGCCAGCTACAAATAATTTTACTTAATTTTTGGCTATAGCATCTGATAGTCTCATTAAAACAAATTAGCTCTGAAATAAACATGGAGCTATGATCATATAAAGGCAGAATATTCATCACGTAACAGGGGCAATAATCATTTAATGTAATTCAATTAATCTCTGTTGAAGTAATCCTAGAACACCTACAATACAGAAAGACGACATTTGGCTCACTGAGTCTGAACCAATCCACTGAAAAGCATCCCACCCAAACCTCTCCAATCCCCATAATTAACATGACTAATCCATCTAGCCTATGCATCCCTCGACCTTACAGATGATTTAGCATGGCCAATCCAGCTAAACTGCACAGCTTCGAACTGTGGGAGGAAACCAGAGCACCCAATTGAAACTCACCCAGACACAGTGAGAATGTGTAAAAGCCACACAGACAGAGTCACCCAAGGCTGGAATTGAACCCAACATAAAGTGCAATTGGTGATGGGTGAAGCATTTATATGCTACTTTCCTGCAAAGAAATTGAAAAATCCTCGTCAAGTGAACTGTTAACTCTCTCTCTCTCTCTCCATAATTGCTGTGAGACCGGCTAAGTTTTCTGGTATCTTCAGAATTCCATTTGTGTTGAAAATCCTTATGTACATAACATGGCATTTAGGATGTGTCATTTTGAAATGCACTCAACAGATATTAAAATTTGGAAGTCCTCACAACTGTTTGTAAGGATCATCAAGTTGGCCAAACTGTTGAAAGCAGAACTTCCTTCCTTTAGTAGGAGGTCACTATCTGATCAATTATATAGTGAAATACACCTTCGGCCAAACCTTTTGGGGTCCTCCTTCTGATTTATGTGGGAGTCGTCCAGGAAGTTTGAACTTTTGATGAGCAATTCTCCAGCTCCCCAGTATCCTTTGTGAAAGTCTTTGAAATGAAGTTAAATTCAGTGACTTTGGGCAGTTTATTGAGACTTAATGAGAGTGGTTACCTAGGAAATGTTAGATATAAAAATTCTAGCGTAACTCGAAGGAACAGCAAAAGTGCGACCACCTACCCCTCCACCAGCACACACCCCCATGCTCCCACCAAGGTGAAAATGGGATGGCAGGTCAACGGTGATGGTAATGCTCCTATCCAAATCCCAGCATCGAAAGTGCTTAAACTAATGCTAATAAATCACTTAATTTGAGAGTTAGCTTCTGAAAGTGACTATAAAAGATATCGGATTGTAATCTGTCTCAATTTAAATGTCATTCAGGCTGGGATGACTTAACATTGTGATCTAAAGGTGACTCCAATCCTGAATCATTTCATTGCTTCTTAATGCCCTTTGAACTAAAATGAATGCATACTGCAGTCTGCCTCACATCTCAGGGGAAGTAAGAATTTTTGAGAATACTATAAGTCAATTTTTAAAAAAGGAGGATGATGTATTGGAGATTTTAGCTGTAAATATTGCTTAAGAATGTAGATTTATTGAGTTATCTAGAGAAGAGACATTCACACACATTTCAACATTTATCAGCTTGAAGATGAATCAGTAAAACTAAAAAATGTTCAAAGTGATGTCCTTTCACTGAAACCTACAAAAGATTTGTCTTTGCCACAAGCTGTAAAGAAATAAGTGAAATCTTTGATCAATTTATCAAAAAAAAGTAACAATAAAGTCATTTGCATTTGGTATTTGAAAGTCATTATCAGAATGTATGATGGGTGAGAGGGAATAAATACCATTCTAGTCAGATTTCACTGAAATAAGACTTAATGTTCAATTTTATCATTGTTGACCTGACCAAAATTGAACAAGTGGGCACTCAAAATGATGAGAGTGACTTATATGCTCTAAATCAGTTACTATCAAATAGTTACAAATTTAACCTTCGCTTTAGAAAAAGCAGATCCCAAATTGGACCCTGTGGGGACAAAACCATAAGGTTTCCCTTCCAGATCAACCTTGGAACAAAACAGAAATCAAGCCAAGTATTATTTTCCTTTATTTATTCAAAAGGATATTGCCATTGCTGCCTGGGCCAGTATTTGCTGTTCATCTATAATTCCCCTTCAAAAGGTGACTTAAGATTTTCAGGCTCTTTTTAACATTAATACTAAGAGCTCTATCGACAGAGTTTAGAAAGCCAATTTATATTTTACTTGGTCCTGATTAGCTACTTTTCCTCTTTTTTTTAAAAAAATCTGTTGTGCAGACCTCTACGGTCGGTGTGCTGCCCCAGCCTCTGAAAGTGGATGCCATGTGCTGGCATAATGATTAATGTGTGTGGAACTTCCTGGGGAAGGTCACTGATTCAACATAAGACTCAATCCAGATAAAAATATATTTCCAAGGTTTATAGAATTTAAGATTGCCAAGTACAAATAAAATCGTTAAAAGCAGCAGTTTTCAGTCCATCTATTTTCCAATGCCAATTCATGACACTAGTTGTCATGACACTGGTTCAAGTTTATTATTCTGGTTCTCTTCACTGAAGTTCTATCTTCAGACTTCTTTTCTTGTGCATCAAACCACTAATAGTTAGGTTTTATTAACCCTTATTACACACCACTTCCTGTGGTATGAACAGGAGCATCTGGAGCTGCAGTTTGCTTATTGGTGCATAAACAGTATGTGGTCAGTTTTGGATCAGTTGGTAGTAACTCCCCAATTTACAATCTTTAGTTTCTTTACAATCTTGCCAATTCCCTCTCCATTGTCTCCTGATTCAATCTTTGACATGCTAATCACTTTGGAAAATCACTTTCTTTTAATGATAGTGTGTGCCTCTTAACTTACAAAAGTCATAGGTTTTTAAATCAAGATACGTTGACACCAGTAGGGCTATGTTCTTGCTTAGACTATGTAGTGTGAACCCCTCGTGATGAACTATGTCCCATCATCTAAAACTATTAAAACAACTACTAAACTACAAGCTTCAGTACAGAACTTACTAGTGTGATGTATTTCTGTACATATTTATTTCTATATATATATATATATATATATAGGCCAGTTGCGTAATTTAAATCGCAAAACTAAACCGATTTAAAATAAAGCTTAGTCATGGAGTAAAAACATTTTACTTCAAAACATCATATTTATTTGGCTGAGATTAATCTGAGCCATAAAACAACAGCAAAAATCAGAAACCAACAATCTTACTTCTGATCTGGGCTGTATTTCTTTTCCCCAACAGAAACTGTTTTACAACTAATCACATTCAAAATGAATGTAATTTGATTCTTTGCTTGCTTAATCAAATCAATATTATATATAGTTGAAAAATAACTCAATCCTACAATCTGCCTTCTTGAACCATTGAAGTCAATCTGGTGTTGATGCATCCAAAGTGCTGTTAGGAAGGTAGTTCCAGGCTTTAGAATCAATTACAACAGAGGACCAGCGATATGTTTCCAGTTGAGGATGATCTGAGACTTGGAATAAATATGGATGTATTTGTATTCATTGATCTGTTCTCCTTGTGGTAGAGGTTGTGAATGTGAAAGATGCTATTGAAGGACCCTTGGTGAGTTACTGCAGCATATCTTGCAAATGCTAGTCAGACAACCACAGTGTTGGGAAGGTAAATTTTAAAGTTGAGGCAAATGGACTATTTTGCCCCAGATGGTCCTGAGCTTCTCAAATGTAGTTGGAGTTCCAATTATCCAGACAAATGGAAAGTAATCCATCACATTTCTGACCTATACCTTGATAATAGTAGACAGGCTTTGGGAGGAGAGTTATTCACTGCAGCATTTTCAGTCTGCTTTTGAAGTCACAATAGTTGTCTCGCAAATTCATTTTCTGATCAATAGGTATCCCTGTGAAATTGATTTTAGGGATTAATGATGGTCATGCCATTGAATCTAAGAAAGAGATGGTGAGACTCTTTTTTAGTCTCCTGGTCTGAGGAAGAACATCCTTGCTAAGAATCCAGTGAAGGTTCAACAGACAGATTCCTAAAATGGCAGGACTGACGTATGAGGAAAGACTGGATTGACTGGGCTTGTACTCACTGTAATTTAGAAGAATTCGGGGGGGGGGGGGGGCAGAATCTCAGAAATATATAAAATCTTGATGGGATTGGACCAACTAGATGCGGGAAGAAAGTTCCCAATGTTGGGAAGTCCAGAACCAGAGATCATAGTCTAAGAACACCATCTGACTATGTGCATGCGTGTGTGAGTGTGGAGGAGGGAGTCTACTGTCCCACAATGGAATGTGCCACAGGAAGTTACACTTCTCTGAAATCTGTGGTTGAGATTCTAAAATCCTGCTCACCTTTCCCATGACATGATGATGATGAAGGCAAGGCTATAGATGAAGCAGCTTAAAATTATTTCGCCTAGGAGACTATCCTGAGCAACTCCTGCAATGATGCTCTGGGATTGAGATGATTCACCGCCGACAACCACAACTATCTTTTTGTGAGGTGGTATGCCTCTAACTAGTGGTTAGATCAGAGTGGTGCTGGAAAAGCACAACAGGTCAGGCAGCATCTGAGGAGCAGGAAAATTGACATTTTGGGCCAAAGCCCTTCATTAGGAATAGAGCTATTCCCTCTATTCCTGATGAAGGGCTTTTGTCCGAAACGCGATATTCCTGCTCCTCGAAAGCTGCCTGTCCTGCTGTGCTTTTCCAGCACCACTCTGATCTAAACTCTGGTTTCCAGCATCTACAGTCCTCACTTCTGCCCATGACTCTAACCAGTGACAGTTTTCCTCAATTCCTCTTGACTGCAGTTTTCCTTGTATTCCTCGACACACTTAGTGCATTTGACCATCTCTAACATCCTTGAATAGGTTGTCTGCAAAAGTTAAAGAAGGAGGTTTACTGATATTCTTTAAAGAGGAATTAGGTTTGGGCAATAAATACGGTCGTTGCCAGAGATGCCCATACCCTAAGCAAGTATTTTTTTAAATTTCAGTGACCTTCACTCAACACATTCACTATTTCAAATATTGTAAATATAGCTATTACTTGGTCTATTTTATAAAACTAGTGATCAGAGCTGTAAATTCTAGGCATGAGACAGTTTTCCTCTGACCTTAAAGAGATTAAGTTTTTTTTCATCTCAATAGTCTACTAGCAATTGTGTAACTAATAGCAACAGCACTTGAAAATGCCAACTCAGCCCCATTCCGGATATCAGAAATACTTTGTTCCACATAATTTGGAGATGCCAGTGTTGGATTGGGGTGTACAAAGTTAAAAATCTCACAACACCAGGTTATAGTCCAACAGGTTTAATTGGAAGCACTAGTTTTTGGAGCACCGCTCCTGATGAAGGAGTGGCACTCTGAAAGCTAGTGTGCTTCCAATTAAACCTGTTGGACTATAAACTGGTGTTGTGAGATTTTACACATATTTAGATTCACCACATGAAGATGATAGACATTCCATGATGACAATATGATATCTTTCACATTCTCTTGGATCCAATTCATAGGTAGTTTGTATCAACTATAAGGAAAGCAGAGAGAATTCATAAGTCACATCTTAGGCACTCCCTCAGGATTGAAGATGCTTTGTTCCATTCTGGCTCAATGAGTTGTTACATGGCTAAAACATTCAATGCAGAAACTATACCCTCAAGTACATACAAGGCAGGCAATACTTGAATATAGTTAAGTAGATGAGTTGATTGGAAGTTTGTGCATCCCTTTCTTTTCTTCAACTCGATATGTTCCTGCTAACTTTGGTGCTTTCTTAAATGAGTCTTCACCAGTTTGGTCAGTCTGAAGCACAGATCTTCCATGAAGTGGAAGGAATATTGGACCGTGTCAGAGACGCTTTGAGGAAATACCTGAAATATTTCTGCTGTTCTCATAGGAGTGTCCTGCATGATCAAATTCAGGAAGGGTAATTGCTTCAACAGTTGGACGTCAGCAATACAGAGCTTGTTTTGAGTCACTGATGTCTTAGGACTGGCCCAGTTGTAAGGACGTGACTAATAGGTGAGAAAAAATAGTTGGATTTAATGGTAAAAGGCCTAAAGCAGATAATCATAAAGCATTACATTTCTGCAAGAGAATAAGATTAGAAAATAAAAATTTAAATGAGGGAGCTGTAGCTGTAACACTACATTTTGCATTCCGTTCAAATTACCCTGATGTAATCATGTATGATTAATTTGTGTGGAGAGCATACAAAACAATACTTTTCATTGTATCTCAGTACGTGACAATAATAAATCAAAATCAACTCAAATAGAGTGCAAATGTAGAAATGGTGAATAGTGATGATTGAGGTTAAGGGACCCATAACAAAATGAAACCAAGCACTTTGGTTTGTTTTGAATTAGATGGAATTAGTAGACAGACCATGCTAAACTTGTATGGAACCTTAGGGGTTAGACTATATGTGGAGTACCATGTACAATTCTATAGGTTGACCCTCTTTTTCGAAAAAGGCGGCTGAGAGCCAACGCAATAGAGGGCTTTAAAATAATTATGGGTTTTGATAGCATAGACACATCCAGGGGAATATTTGTTCACATAATGAACCACACAGACTACATAGTGCCATCTACCCCAAGGAATTCTATGCGCCGTGAGTCACAGAGCCCAGCCAATTTCTTTTGCATTGATATCAGTGAGAAAACATCACATTGCGCTGATTTATAGGCCACCATTGCAATGCTATCTGCCTCTGAGGAATCAACATAGTCTGCATGGTACTCTTTGAAGTGTTGGAACATAAATTAGTTTTTACCCCAGAGAGTGCGTTTTCACTTGTGGGCAATCACAAATCGAGACCATCAACAGGGACTTGTGCAGTGGTCATCTCCCTACCTCAAGGCTAGAAAATCCTGATTCAAGTCCCAGATGTGTCATAACATGTCTGAACAGGTTGGGTAAAAATAATTATAAACCAGTTACCGAGACTTCAGTTGGGGAATTCAGAAGAAACTGCTTTACCCAGAAAGTGGTGAGAATATGGAACTGTCTACCACAGCAAGCACTTGATAGGAAAATTATTCATGCACTTTCAGAAAAGTTGTATAAGTATCTGATGGAGAAGGAAATACAGGATCATGAATTTGATGGCAAAGGATTAGAGGACATTTGAGTGAAGCACAGATGCTGGTATTTACTGGTATTGGCCTGTAGAGCTGCATCTTTGAGGAATAAAATATACATGGTTTTTGGGCTGAATTTAACATAGGGGCCGTGGTATTGGCATCAGGAAGAGTGCCACTTCCAACTGAGTGTTAAATGGCTCACCAAATGTCATCATGCAGTAGTCAGTCAATCAAATTAGGAAAATTCAGGTCTGTCTAATTAAATGGAGAGGTGAAAAAAGATACTGAGTAGCAATACCTCATTCAACTGCAGGTGGTGATACCATGTTTCAAAGGCTGCCAGCCCTCCATTCACTGCTACTTGCTTAAAGGAATGTCTTTCTCACTGATCGCAAGATCATACCTGATAGGCCATGAGACACCCCGGGAGCTGAATTGGAGCTTGCAGTAACCATGACAGAGGGAAGGCTCTGTGCCCATGCATCAGCAATGCCTCCTTGCAGTGTCACTTCAATGTTGGAAGGCTAAGATGAGAGGTACAGTTCCCAAGGGACTGGATGAGACGTCCGACAGCTTTACCCAGGCAAGCCTAGACAGAGATTGCAGAGGAAGTTAACAGTGCCACAGCGGAAGAGAAAGTAAGGACTGCAGATGCTGGAGATCAGAGCTGAAAATGTGTTGCTGGAAAAGCGCAGCAGGTAAGGTAGCATCCAAGAAACAGGAGAATCGACGTTTCGGGCATAAGCCCTTCTTCAGGAATGAGGAAAGTGTGTCCAGCAGGCTAAGATAAAAGGTAGGGAGGAGGGACTTGGGGGAGGGGCGTTGGAAATGCGATAGGTGGAGGGAGGTCAAGGTGAGGGTGATAGGCCGGAATGGGGTGGGGGCGGAGAGGTCAGGAAGAAGATTGCAGGTTAGGAAGGCAGTGCTGAGTTCGA
>NC_057714.1:56107618-56135379 GCF_004010195.1 Chiloscyllium plagiosum
GATACAGTCATTGATGTAGCGGAGGAAAAGGTGGGGGGTGATGCCAGTGTAGCTGCGGAAGATGGACTGTTCCACATATCCTACGAAGAGGCAGGCATAGCTGGGGTCCATGCGGGTGCCCATGGCTACTCCTTTGGTTTGGAGGAAGTGGGAGGATTGGAAAGAGAAGTTGTTCAGGGTGAGGACCAGTTCAGTCAGTCGAAGGAGGGTGTCAGTGAAAGGGTACTGGTTGGTACTGCGGGAAAGAAGCAGAGGGCTTTAAGTCCTTCGTGATGGGGGATGGAGGTGTACAGGGACTGGATGTCCATAGGGACTGGATGTCCATGGTGAAGACAAGGCGTTGGGGACCGGGGAAGCGAAAATCATGGAGGAGTTGAGGGCGTGAGTGGTGTCCCGAACGTAGGTGGGGAGTTCTTGGACTAAGGGGGACAGGACCATGTCGAGGTATGCAGAGGGGAGTTCGGTGGGGCAGGAGCAAGCTGAGACAATGGGTCGGCCGGGGCAGTCAGGTTTGTGGATTTTGGGCAGGAGGTAGAAACGGGCGGTGCGAGGTAGGAGGCGTTGATTGGAGATCCCCTGAGGTGATGAGGTTTTGGATGGTCTGGGAGATGATGGTTTTGTGGTGGGAGGTAGGGTCATGGTCAAAGGGGCAGTAGGAGGAGGTGTCCGCGAGCTGGCGTTTAGCCTCAGCGGTGTAACGGTCGGTGCGCCAAACTACTACTGTGCCCCCCCTTGTCTGTTGGTTTGATAGTGAGGTTGGGGTTGGAACGGAGGGAGTGGAGGGCTGCACGTTCCGAGGGTGAGAGGTTGGAGTGGGTGAGAGGGGTGGAGAAGTTGAGGCGGTTAATGTCGCGGCGGCAGTTGGCTATGAAGAGATCGAGGGCAGGTAAGAGGCCAGCACAGGGTGTCCAGGTGGATGGGGTGTGTTGGAGGCGGGAGAAGGGGTCGCCAGAGGGTGGGCGAGAATCCTGGTTGAAGAAGTAGGCACGGAGGCGAAGGCGGCGGAAGAATTGTTCAATGTCATGCCGCATGTTGAACTCGTTAATCCGACAGCGTAGGGGAATGAAGGTGAGGCCTCTGCTGAGCACTGATCTTTCATCCTCAGAGAGGGGTAGGTCTGGAGGGATGGTGAAAACACGGCAGGGCTGGGAGCTAGGACCTGATGCGGGGCTGGAGCTGCCACAGTGGAGCCAATCACCTTCTTTGCTTTGCCAAGGTGAGTATTTCAAATATAGTGAGGATTACAAGTGGAGAGTCAGTGTCAATAAACTGTGATACTGGAAGAGCCACAGCAGAACAAGCAGCATCCAAGGAGCAGGAGAGTCGATGTTTTGGGCAGGACCCTTCATCAGGAGTATTTCACATAGCTTGGATTTGGAACTTGCATGTAATAATGTGAGAGGAAGGTGACCACCCAATCAGAGGTAATGTGGTCAGGCAGCACAAGTTTCTGTCAGAGTTACAGCTGCATGTTGGTGAGGGGGCACCTGTGTGGTTCCTTTTCCTCCTCAGGTCCCTCAAGATTATATGTAAGCAGGAAGCATTTAGGAATTGCCATCAATCACCGCTGGGTTGCTATCAATATGTTGCATTCGTCTTCATGAAGAAACTAACAGTAGTAGTGCTATACTTGCAAATAAAGAGAGTTAAAAGACTGGAGGAGGATTCCAGGTCTGCATATTCTGATCCGGATGGAGGCGGTGGCCATGGAACTGTCTAGTACTCCAGGTGCCCAAGCATTTGTTAATGTTGAAACTGGAGAGTCATCAGGAGGGATTGAGTGGACAAAGGAGCACAAGATTACCTCTGAATGATGCATGAGACACAGAGCTAGCCACCACTGGACATGCACACTCCACATCAGGCATGGCTCGAGTGAGGAAATGTGAAATCCTTAATCCCTTAACATCCACATTCATTCAAGCAGATCAAATTCATGTCAAGGCCAGCAGGCTATTTCTATGAATGAGGAGAACTCTTCAGAGAGTGCAATATCATATCATTCCTCTGCACTCTTGATTGGTACAGATTATCTCACATTGTTGGGAATCTATATTTACTGGCTTCTCACTCAATGGGATCCGCTGGATCATCAGATGTGACCAGAGCAAGAGCTTTTTCTTGTGAGATGAAGATACCAGAAAGTATCTGGAAAAAGAGTGAGAAGATTCATTGCACTGATACTGAAAAGGGTATCAGGGTCACCATAAAATGTGTTTTTTATTTACCTTCATCCCATGGGCAAAGTGTTTTAAGTCTATGCTACCTGCTCAGCAGCTTCCTCCAGATCGGTCTTGTCAGACGAGAAGTGGGGATCAATGATATCCTTATTATTCAAGGTTTAGTCTGCCCACAGGGTGAGCATGGAAAAACACAGAGACTTGAGATCCTTACTAGGGAAAACTGAAGCATTACGCCAGAAGTATTTGGGCACTTGAATTTGACTTCAGCCAAACAGTGGCTAACTCAATTGATTTTCAGTTGGGCCCATGGCAGGGTCTCTTCACCTGTGATGCATGGATTCCTCACAGGCATGTTTCCTAGCATACATCCACTCATGAGGGCACAAATTGGCCAAAACAGTCCTGGGACCATAAAAGGTCTTAGTATATAGACATTGACTGCTTCCTAGGAACTGAATACACATTTGAAGGATTTGTTTTTGGTGGTTACAGATCAGTCAGAACATTTTTGTGATGGAATCTCTGTCTGTTGATGAATGCTGCTGGAGCCCTTGGCAGTCACAAACATGACAGTGGCACCTTGCACTGGGGAAGGGGTAATCTTGTGACATGCCCAAAGCCCATGACCATAACACCTTGAATGGTGCAGATGAATTAGTATTGCACAGATTGGTTGGCTCTTTTGAATAGAATATTGGTCATGTTTTGATGCATGCTGTGGTAGAATTCATACACTGCACCAATAAGCTGCTGGAATTTTTTATTATTCATTCATAGAATACCACTGTCTATTTGAACATTCATTGTCCATCTTTAATTGCCCAGAGGGCAGTTAAGAGTCAACCACATTGCTTCGGGTTCAGAGTTTTCTGTTGGCCAGATTATGTAAGGATGACAGATTTCCTTCCCTAAATGATACTAGTGAACCAGATGAGTTTTTTTTAAAAAAACTGGTATATAGTCATCATTGCACAAGATTTTAACTCCAGATTTTTTATTGAATTCAAACTTCACTGGCTGCCATGGCAATTTGAGCCCATGTCTCCAGAACATTAACCTATGGTTCTGGATTACTCATGACACTATCACAATACCTCTGCCCACACTGATCTAGAAGCATAGACAGTAAGCACTATGGTGATCTTGAACCATCAGAGGTTTCACTGTTCCAAAGCACCTACTTGATCAAGTAGTCTTGGACCCAATGAAGCAGCATACTGCCCTGGAAATTTGTCTGTCTGACTACCTGGACATGGGAAGCCAAAATACCAGAGTTCTGAGATGAAATTTTACAAGGCATTCAGTTTCAGTACTTTTGAATAGCCCTTTCTTAACCCAGCACAGAATTCACCCGCAAAGGTGATCTTGACAGTTAACATGAATATGAGGCAGTGTTATTTTGTGCTGGACAAACTAAGTTTGGTAGAAATGAGTTACTCCAGCCATAAGTTTCTCGATGGAGAGAATAATTTATTACCTACCGGCTTAGTACTAGAAAGATTGATCACTCAGTTAAATGTTTATTCGAAATGTAGAGTTTACTCCATATGCATGAAATATTTTCTGAATGTAATTTTCTGCTAATTAGTAGAAAATATTGAACAAAAGATAACTCTGTGCCTTAAGTGCTCACATTCAAGTACTGTAAGACACTTTTGTTCATTCCTGCACTTCATCACGATAATCTACCCATTTTCATTACGTGTAACTTTATTTTGCTACTCATGCTGGAATTTCTAGCCTGACTCTAATAAATAGAGCATTGCAAAATAAATTGTCAATTTAAGTGTAAAACATCAGGACGGTCCAGAAATGGCAGTGGGATTGGAATGTAAATTTACTAGGCAATTATAGATAATATCAGTCATACCTTAATAAGTAACCCTCTCACATTTGAGTCAGAAGGCCATGGCTTATACTTCAGTAGGCGATGTCATCTTTGGATGAGACATTAGAGTTTGGTCCTATGATCTCTCAATTGCAGGAGAAAATCCCATTTAATACTTGCAAAGGACAAGAGTTATTCCCAATATCAGAGCCAATATTTATCCCTCGATAAGTGTTACTAAAATGGGTAATTTAATTATTATCACACTGCTCTTTGTGGCAATTGGCAGTGTGCAAACTGGGTACAAGAGTGACCATACTTCAAACCTATGTCATTCACAGTAAAGTACTTTGGGATATTTTAGAATTATGGAAGGTGCTATATAAATATCAGTCATTTTTACTTTACAAACATCTCTGGAGCTAATATACTCAAATGATGCAATTGCATAAACTCTCAACCCAGATTATAATGGACTTGAGTGCACAGCATCAAGCAATTTATAATTCAAAAGTAATTGGGACAACTTGGAAGCTCACCACCCTCAGAAAAGCAGCTGTAGGCTACAGTGCAATTAGATGGTTTCAAACTAAAAAAAACCTGAAGCAATGTCCTACATTTAATTTATATCTATAATTTCTTAATTTCGCAGATTTGTCCCTTAATTACTTAGTATATTTAGAGAGCTCACTTTATCCATTCCTGCTCAGAATACAAAGATTGTTACAGATTTATATCTAACCTGAATTTTTATGGGTCTTATGATGCATTGGGGCAGTTGCCAGAATAAAGTTGAGCTCCAGAAAATGCAATTATTTTTCCCCAGAATATCCATCACTCTTCAGCTGACATTACTACAGTTAACTAGCAGAACTCCCATTGAAATGCATCAACATTTTTCATTCAGCACAATTATTATAAAACATTCAAATACAAGCATACTATAACAAAAAGACAGTAGTCGTCAAGCAGGTCCATCCCACCCATTTTATACATCTAACACATACACATATGAAAACAGGGGTTTCCTAACTTGAAACTTATGCTAAAAGTAACATATGCTCGTGTCCTGAAATCAAATGAGCTAAATCAATGGTTTTCATTATTTCAAAGCCTTTTATCATAACTACTCAAAGCTTATACAAAAGTAAAATACTTTAGATTTGGAAATGGTGGGGGTGGGGTAGGGAGAGAGAGAGAGAGAGGAAGTGCATTCTCTTTTGTTACAATTAGTCTGAAGGCAAAATTCTGCAACTTCTTGTGATTCCAAGTTTTTTTTTAAATCAGAGGATGAGTGTATTACTGGCTAGGCTATTGCCCATCCTTAATTGCACTGAGGCCAATTAAGAGTCAACCACATTGCTGTGGGCTTGGAATCACATGTAGGCCAGACCAGGAAAGGTGACAGTTTACTTCCCTGAAGGACATCAGTGAACCAGATGGAATATTCAAATCAATACCCTTCTGAGTGAGGTGGGATGAACTAGTTCCTCTTGGCTATTCATCTGCCCAATCAGTTGGCCACAACAAAACAAGTTATAAAAAAGGTCCCTACTATATCTTTCTTCCAGATATACTTGAACTTACATTTTTAAAAGGGCCAATTTAACCATGCTTTTTGAATTAACAAAGTAGTAAATTTATTAATTGAAACTCTTTTGCCCTGATTCCCTTCAATAGTGGCTGACTGACAGCATTCAGAGTGCACGACAGTCTTTTTTCCTTTCTTTTACCTACAGTACAAAGGGGTATGGATGGCTATTTTTTAAGAGCTGTGACCTTTGCAGCAGATTAGCCCATTATGACAATGTCAGGCACTAAAGCACAAATCAGGGGGACGAAGCTCACTTTTAACCCCTGTCACTGTGTATTCTTGAAAGGGGGTGGGTGAATGTAAGTATGTCTCTCATCCAGTTTGCTATATTTTAACATTGTTTTCACAGGCTGAGATACTTCTAGGAGATTACAAGTTCAACTGGTAGTGCATTTCTCTTGGAGGTTTGACACCTTGTCAGGAATAACATTCCAGAGTGTCTCTCTCTAGAGAGTGACTGAATTTATTTTGGCGGTCAACTTTTGTTTATCAGTCCTTTTTTTAAGAAAATGGATGACACGTGTTATAATTAAAGTTCAAAATGTCCATTGGTGATCGAGTATAATGAACTATGGTCTTTACACTGTCGCCTTTTCAAAACCATTGTGTTTGCTTACAAATGTTAAATCTCCACCTTTCTTCAGTTCAAATAGAAATCCATAGATCTGAAACATGCAGTTTCTGATTTATTGTTCATCCCTGATTGCATTTGAGAAGGCAATAATGAGTTGCCTTGCTGAACTATTGCAGCCCATGTATTTTGGGTACAACTATGATTTTATTAGGTGTGGAGTTCCAAGTTTTTGACCCAGTCACAGTGAAGGATTATTATATTTCCAAATCAGGATGGTGTATGAATTCTTGCAGGTGGTGATATCTGTATGCATCTACTGCTCTTGATCTTCCAGATAGTATAGGCTTTAAGTTTGGAAGATACAAAAGACTCTTGGTAAATTGCCATAATGTAACTTGTAGATGAGATACTGCTGTATGTTGATGATGGAGGGAGTGGATATATGGATTGGGGTAGATGGTGAGCCAGTCAAGGGACTCCCGTGATCTAAACTGTGTTAAGCTTCCTGAGTGTTTTTTAGCCACACTCATCCAGGTGATTGGAGAAGATTTTATCACGTTCTTGACATGTGTCTTGTAATGGAAACAGGAATTCATGAACTAGGATGTGAATTACTTATTGCCCCCACTTTTGTAGCCACAGAATAGCTGGTCCAGTTACATTTCTAGTCAATGTCTGTCCCAGGATTTGATGGTGGGGAATTTAGTGAGGCTAATACTGTTAAGATGGTCAACATTCTAGAAGAGGACAAAGAATAATGTTTGAAAAACACTCTAAAGCTCTGCTTGATGGACGGAATCTGTGTCTGGGAGGAGCTTATCAATCTTACAGGATTGTGTCAACTTGTCAATCAAGCCACATCATGAATTGAGTCACAATCCTGTAGTGATGAGACAGCAGTGTTAGAGAAGGAAAAGAAAAGAAATCAAATCCGAACTCCAGATCACAGTCTTGTGTGAAATGGTGCCCCACATAGCTATGAAAATGAGGCTCAAGAATCAACCTATTTAGCCACACAAAAAACCCAAAGCAGAAACCTAAAACCCTGAGTAAACCTCATCCATGAGCCAAGGAATGGCTGACAATGATGAAGGAAAGAGCATTGGATGTTCTGTGGAGATAATAATATAAAGCCAAGTCATCCAGTTTAACAGGTCCTTTTAGAATTCTGAAAGGGATGAAATGCTTGATGGTGTCACTACTCTGGAGGTATTGGATATTGCAGAGATGATATGTAAAATGTGAAGACTAGTGAGATGGAAGGTAAAGATATGGGGAATTAATTATGGATCTGAAAGGGAGGAAAAAGGGATAAAACTGGAAGTGTATCAAATGAAATGGATACAGAACGGAGGAAGCTGGGGCAAATGGAGGGATGTCTTCAGCTGAGAAAAATGAAAGATATTCAACTTGCACAATGTATCCCGGCACAAGGATTTACCTCTTTCATAATTGAAAGGTCCATCAACTCTTCAATTAACAATGTATCTTTTAAAGAAAAATAAATCAAATGTTGATTTTTACACCAAATAACATCCTAAGTACACGATGTGATATTGATAGCCATCTTGCTTAAATCAGTATTTATGAGATGAGAGCAGAAGTACAACTTCAATATGTACTTTCAGTGGTATCACAGTGAATCAATAAATAGCAGAAACAGAAGTGCACTATAAGAACACATTGATTTCATCAAGTTATCTTCCCAGTTTCCTCCTCATGTCTTCTCATTAACTTGTCTCTGACCTAATTGAGATTTAATCACATCATTCAATGCACTAAGCAGGCATATTATAGCACTACTGCAAAACCTGTTGGTGATCAATGGTGATTTCAGTGTGATAAATATGTGCCATTAGATAACAGTTTTGGTAACCAAATGAACCATGGTTAAGATTCAGAAGATTTACAGAGATGTTTTGCTCATTCGTTGCACAGAGCCAAGGATTCATTTTCAATTAAAAAAAAACACAAAATGTTACTGATCAAGTAAGAAGAAAGCAAAGTCAACAAAAAACTGATCAAGATCTCCTGTCAGAAGTTAGTCAGATGCTTGACTTTCATATTTGAGGAACTTGCTATAGACTGAATTTTAATTAAAAATGGTTGAGCTGCAATTTCAGGGAGTTTCATGAAGGGTTGGTTTCTGGGAGCTCTAGCTAGTTATTCTGCGTAATTTTACACTGCTCACCTTATTACATATGCACCATTTTCCCTGATGGTACCACTTTTGTACTAGTTCAAATTTACCAGCAGTGGAAGTACTCACCAGTGCGTTCTGCCACCAGTGCCATTTTTAAAGTGAAACTGCAGACTAGGACAATCACAGCCAGACATAAGTAGCACTTCTCTGTCCTTTCCCTCTCGCTATATGTACAAAGAAAGGAATTGAAGTGCACACAAGAGGCGTTTCATTGATTTAGAAGCTCAATTTCATTGTTGTTTTGCTAGTGTACATCACAACCTCTGAAACCGTGTCAATCATTGTGGCTTCAGCTACAATAATCAAGCTACACAAGCTACCTGTCCTTATGGCTAAAGCTCGAGCCTTATCTAAGAGAGTGCTATTCTTTCGTAATGCCCAGCATTGTAAAACATCTTATCATTGTTCAATGTGAAAGTATCACATGTTGTAATACCTTCATACAGTTGAAATGCTCACTTTTGCTGTTATTCACAAAAAAAGTTAAAAAAAAACTAACCAATAAAAGTTGAATATGCTTCAGGGAGAAACCATGTCTGCTTGCCTTTCAAGAAACAGCAAATTTACAGTCAATGAATGATCACTTCACCAACTCTTATCTGTTGGAACTGAATGTCAATTGAATTCTGTTTGGCTTGTTGGGCCCAATGCTGCAGTGCTCTGTCATGCAAGGATGATGCTCAATGTCCTCATTATTCTCCTCAGAACACTGCTGCCACTCTGCCCCTCCCCCAACTCCACCGCCTCAATCAACCCAAGTTTAGGAAGCTATTGTCTGCTCCTCAGTGGCCCAGGTGGAAGAATAGGCTGCATTGTATGTATGCCCAGCCTCAGTCAGGAGATTGCACAATGGAATCATTAGCCTTGGTCACGGTGAGTAACCTTTGCCTCCCAGTAAGCATCTGACTCTTGAAATGAAGCAGCACCATGAGAGTGCTCACAGATATTGACATCATTGAAGCTTAAAGACTACTTGACAGAAACTTTCAGGATGACATTTTACTGTGATGAAATGCAACCCTTCTCTGTTGACGAAGTCAGTCACATTATGACACGACACACTCAGTGTGACTTGTGCACAGTCTATAGTGACCTGACCAGGGGAAGCCAGCTATGTTAGCAAACCTAGGTGTTAGTGACCGTAGATGATCACTCATCTCATAGAATATGGTCTCTTTACAATTATTGTCCCCTCTTTACCATAGCACGCTGCCTCCAATTCCTATGACCACCTTCTATCAGGGTGGGTCCTGTTAAACCTCCTCAACTTTCAGTGAGTAGATTCTGCAGATCTGACAATGGCCCAGCCCCTAATAAATGTGAAAGAACAGTCAAACTGATGAGTGACTGTCCTGATGGATGTATGTGCAGCTCTTTTATTGACTTACTGCAAACTCTCAGACTTGTTGTATTGGACCCGCATAACAGACCATGGTCCACCTTCCAGACTGTAGAGACCTGGATCCCTAACCACCTCAAACTGACTGTGTCTAAGTCATGGAATGAAAGCAAACAATTCCCTTTACCAACTGTGGCGACACACAGTGTCTGTCCTTACCCTTTGAGCTGCGACTATTTGGCTGAAGCACAGTGTACTGTGTTTGTCATGTTGACTGCTGACACATGATAGGAGTTATGACATCGATGTAACATAGTGCCATGCAGTAACATGTCCACTCCCTTGATTGATTGTTACTGATAAACATGACAACCTGCCTATTTGTCTGTGCTAAATGGCAAGGCAAGATAGTAATATTGTAAACCTGTAACTTTTGAATGAGAAGGCAAAAATGTAAAAAGGCAAGGCAAGACAAATATTCTGTCAGTATTCAAATAGGCACAAAAAGCCACTTATGGGAGTAGTACAAAAGTGAGGGGATTAGTTAGCTGAGTTGACTGGACAGTTGCTTTGTGGTGCAGTGTGACACCCAACAGCACAGGTTCAATTCCTGAATTAGCTGAAATTACTATTAAAGGTTTCATCTTTTCATCCTCCTTCCCAACTAAGGCATAAGTGATCCTCAGATAAACCTTACCAGCAGTCATCTCCCTCAAATGAGACAGCTGCCCTTTGGCCTAGTAGGATTACATGTACAAAATATATAGGTCCAAGAGATATGCAAGACAGTGAATAAAATCAATAAATAAATAATGAGGGGGTGTGGTAAAAGGAGCACATTAATCATGGGTAACTTTAGTTTTCATGTAAATTGAGAAAATCAAACTAGTAGAGGTGGATACTAGGAAGAATTCATGGACAGTTGCTGGAACAATGTGTGATGGATCCTACCAGGAAATGATCTAGTTTGGATCTGGTAATATGTAATGGGACAGGTATACAAAATGATATCAGTAAAAGACCCTAACATGGAGAATTTAGGAATAAGTGGAAAATATTTAAGAAACTAATTCATGACTCACAGCAACAATATATACCAGGTAGAAAGAAGGATAAACTAACCATGGTCAATCATGGCAGTACTTTCAAAACCCCTCTGGCCACAAGTGACCTCCCAGAGGATGAGAAGACTGCTAACATAAAAACCATGTATAAAGGCTTAGAGTAGGATATTACAGGCCAATTAGTCGAACCTCAGTGTTGTGGAAGTGATTAGAATTCTGACTGAGGTCTATTCCCCACCAATTTCCAACATGGCCATTTGGTTGAATGAATGTGCCATGTGTTTACCTGACAGGCAGCTGATGTATGCTGTCTGTGTTATGTTGCTGTCTCAGTGTGCCACTCATCCAAATGTCACCCGTTCCAGTCCCAGCCAATTCAATACTGACCAGCAAGGCAAGCAGCATGTCTGTGTTAAGCAGTCCCTTAAAACAACAGTAGTGAAAGCCTTTGGCTTTGGTTGAAGCACCAACATGTTAACAGACATGGTATGGCACAGCATGGCTTAGCTTGAATGGTGCATGGATAGGTTACTGATGATTAAATGAGTGAAGGAGCATCCCTGAGATACAGCCTGCTCTAATTGCCAAGTTCGGTGCTTGTCTGTACAGAGTATCCCTGCTGCAGCCATCTAGTTGCTGGTGTACCCTGCAATGCAAGTCTATGTATTGTCTGTACCTTCCTGCGTATTACGAGGCACTGTGATGGGAAGACTGATGCTAGCTGTCAATGCCTGTAGATGAAGGGTGCATGCAACTGGTGCCTGAGGATCCTGTCGTGATATTATTGCCCAGTCCCCACCATGGAGGTTGTTTAGAGTAAGAAATAAACCCCAGTTTCCTTGTTGAGTTTTTCTGATATCTAGCTTGTTTGGTGCATTTGGTAAGATGGAATGCTGAATATTAATGAAGTAACTTGTAGCATTAACAAGGCAGTTAACAAGCTATTGTTACTAGTTTCAGGGGAACAAGAGTCAAACGCGATCAAATGGGACTAGTTCAGTTTAGAAACCTAGTAGGCATGGTTGAATTGGGCCAAAGGGTCTGTTTCTGTGCTGTACAACTTTGTCGATAAAACGTGGAGCTGGAGAAAGCAACAAGTCAGGCAGCATCAAAACAGCAGGAGAGTAAACATTTCAGAAAGAGTCCTATGACTCTATGACTCAATGATAATGCCCATCAATTCACATCTTACCTTACAGCTTGTAAAAAGTATTTAAAGCTGGAATGAAATGCTCTTGATTTTCTACAGAGGGATAAATGGAGTAGTGAAAAACTTGGCAGATGGAATATAATGAGAAAATGGGAGGTCTAATTTTTGCAGGAGACTTGAGAAGTTGAATATCATTTAAATCAGTAGTGACTACTGAAAGCATCAGAACAGACGGATTAGGGCAGAGGGTGGTGGGGTCCTCATGCATGATCATAAAAAAGTTTTCACCTAATGTCAGTGGTTGATTAGGAAGGCAAATGGAATGTTGGTCTTCAAAAATAAAAGGGAGGGTAGTACAAAAATAGAGAATAAGAACAGACATTGCTGGAGAAACTCAGTAGGTCTGGCAACATCTGGTTCTGAAGAAGGGTCATTGGTCTCAAAATGCTAACTCTTTCTCTCCTCACAGATGCTGCCTGTAGAGTTTCTTTGGCAATTTGTTTTTCTTTCAGATTTCCAGTACCCACAGTTTTTGGCTTCATGACAATAGGAAAATATTGCTAAAATTACACAAAGGAATATTCAGATCACACATAGAATATTATGAACAGTTATGGTAAGCTAATCTGAGACAAGATATATGGACATCGGAGACTGTCCAAAAAAAAACGTTCACTAGGCTGATCCTGGTGGAGATTTTTTTCTCTTGTAAGGGGAGATTGAATTGGCTGGGCTTGTACTCATTGAAGATCAGAAGAATGAAATAGCATCTTATTGAAACATAAGATTGTTAATGCTGAGAGGATGTTTCCCCATGTGGAAGAATCTATGACCAGACAGCATTATCACAGAGTAAGACAAGAACGAAGAGGCATTTCTCCCCTCAGAGTAGTGAACCTGTGAGGGATGTCGAAGTTGAGTTGTTATTAACATTCAAGGTTGAGAGCAGCAGATTTTGAATCACTAAGGGAATCAAGGGTTATGAAGAAATGGCAGGAAAATGGGGTTCAGGCTTATCAGATCAGCCAAAAATCTATTTCTTTCTTTATTTTTCTGCCATTACACTCTGGGTTTTGGTTTATTTTTCTGTGTTTTAAAATGGTGCTGGGGAGTGACAACACTATACAATATTTTTCGCCATATTTTGTAATAGAGAAAGTGAGGACTGCAGATGCTGGAGGTCAGAGTTGAGGATTCCTGATGAAGGGCTTTTGCCTGAAACGTCGATTCTCCTGCTCTTCAAATGCTGACTGACCTGCTGCGCTTTTCCAGCACCACATTCTCAACAATAATTATACACACAATAAATAAATCAAAACTCATTATATAATGCAACTTGATGGGCTAAATGACCTTCTTTGTGCCTACGTCTTATGGTTTTCTGAACCTATTTACACTATAATGCAACTTCAGGGTGTCGTAATAAGCTTTACTTGTGAGTTATCAGATATTTGTGTCTTTCACATGTATTCTTCTTTAAATTTCCTTAAAGTCTTACCAACCAAACATTTTCTGAGATGAAGCTTAACACCCAATCTATAAGCTGCTTTATTTCACAGAAGGGTGAACAGACAGAGCAAGTTACTCAATCGAATCTGTGTAACATCTCTCAACATAGCAAATAAAGCAATATACAAAAGGAACAATATCAGTGGTTCATTTATCTTGACTTAAACAAATCTCCTCTTCACCTCAGCTAAAGCTTTCAAGGTGTTCTGTTTAATCAATCTGATGATTTTTTTTTCTCTGACCCTGCCTTCTATATAGAGTTATGGAGTCAGAAGTGCACAGTATGGAAACAGACCCTTCGGTCCAATTCATCCACGCTGACCAGGTATCCCTACCCAATCGAGTCCCACATGCCAACACTTGGCCCATATCCCTCTAAACCCTTCATAATCACATACCCACCCAGGTGCCTTCTAAATGTTGTATTTGTACCAGCCTCTATCACTTCCTCTGGCAAGTCATTCCAGACACTTATCACCCTCTGCATGAAAATGCTGCCCCTTAGGTCTCTTTTATATCTTTCGCCTCTCACCCCAAACCTATAACCTCTAGTTCTGGACCCCCCCTACCCCAAGGAAAAGACCTTGCCTATTTATCCTATCCATGCCCTGCATGAATTTATAAACCTCTAAAAGGTCAACTATCAGCCTCTGACACTCCAGAGAAACAGTCCCAGCCTATTCAGCCTCTCCCTATAGCGCAATTCCTCTGAATCTGGCAACATCCTTGTAAATACTTTTTCAACCCTTTCAAGTTTCACAACATCCTTCCATGTTCTTACAGTTCACGGTCATGCAGAGGGATAACAACTTTTCCAGGAGAACGGGAGATATTTAATCAGAGACATGTGAATAAATTACCTATAATGTACAGTGAATGAGGAAACAGTTTCAAAGCCATTGCAGTCACATAACTATCATCTGTGACATGCCATTTTGTTAGCTTACATGAATACTTCATCCATTAAAGCACAAAGTGTAAAGTATCTGTTCCTTCCAAATAATTTCTTGCATAAATGAACCTAATGTTTACAAAGCTTGGCATCAGTCTGCAGAAATGGGACGAAATTGTATTGATTTTAAAGGCCTTCACGGATAACAAATTTGACTTAATTCAACTCGGTTTCTCAATAATGTTAACACACTACGCAAGGTACCATTACGTTGGACTAACTAACATAAAATTGATAAGTCAACTCATAAATACCATAATAGTAAGTGGTATCAACTGGGAATTGTCACAATTCAGAAGATTATCATGCTGTGTTTGAATGTAAATGCGTTATTGAGGTAAAAGAGAGTGATGCTGTGTTATAGCTAACCTAAGAGTTATTGATATTGAATGATCAAAAATAGACCTGGAAAAATGTACCTAGGCATCTTTCATTCAGATTAATGCAACACTCCTCCAATATTATCCTTTTTTGTTCACAATATTGCTTTCATGTTGTGATTTTAGATTTTCTCAGATTATACATATGTATCATAAGAAATGATGGTAACAGTAACAAAGGTTGTAGGATATGTCATTGCTTTACTCAGCTGTATTTACACACGCTAAAGTTCATCGCAAGATGAATTACAGAAACAACAACCCTCCTTTCAGTGATGCATTGTTTTCAACAATGTAATTTTTACCTCCAATTAAAGTATACCAAAACAAGTTATTACTCTGTCAGAGTGTAAGGTCATGTTGATCTTCAACTCCCTGGTTAAAATTACAGTTAACCAAAACCAGATTTAGTATTTTGTTTCAAAAAGGATTTCCATGTGTTGCCACTCTAATTTCTATTCTAGTCACCTTGTAACACTGTCATTTTGATGTGTTTGACAGTGCCTTAAAGTTTCTAAAGAGACCTTAGGATAATGGTCAGAACTGGAAAGATACTAGGACAATAGTAACTGGGGACAGTATTGAAGTATAACAGTGGAAGCAAGGAAAATGACTTGTTTCCTAATTCTGCCAGCATTGCATTCAAGCCTATAAGCATTTAAATTATGAACGTAAATTAGAAGGTAAAATTATCTAAGTGAAGAGATTGCAAAAAAATGGCCTGTCACAATTTTAGATTATAACTGTAGGCTCCTCAGAATATGTGTAATTTGATTACAGACTTAGTGAATATATTTAAGGCACAGCACACACTTGTTCTGAAAATTTGTATGAAAGCCTTTAGTCTATATAACTACACATTGAATCATTGTACAAATTCACAGTTCATTAAAATGATGGGCATTATGGGCACACTCCACCTATGTTTGGGACACCATCCATGCCATTCACCTTCTCCACGACTTTCAGCTCCCCGGCTCATCCACCTTCACCATGGATATCTAGTCTTTCAGCACCTGTATACTCCATGAGGAGGATCTCAATGCTCTCCATCTCTTCCACTCCCGCAGACCCAACCAGTTCCCCTCCACTGACATACTCATTGGCCTGGCAGAACTTGTTCTCACTCTTCACAACTTTTCCTTTCAATCTTCTCACTTTCTACAAACCAGAGGATTGGCTATGGGTACCTGCATTGGTCTAAGCTATGCCTGTCTCTTTGTAGGTTATGTGGAACAGTCCCTCTTCTGCAGCTACACTAGCATCATCGCCCACTTTTTCCTCCACTATAATCGATGACTGTAATGACGCTACTTCATGCTCCCATAAGGAGCTCGACCAGTTCATCCACACCTTCCACCCTGACCTCAAATTCAACTGGAACATCTGACACCTCTCCCATTACAAATCAGTATCGACATGTTACAAACCCACTGACTCCCACAGCTACCTTGATTATACAGCCTCCCACCTCCCCCTAAAAGCTATTCCTTATTCCCAAATTCCTCCACCTCTGCTGTATCTGCTCCCAGGAGGAGCAATTCCACTTGTGGACGTCCCAGATGTCCTCCTAATTCCAGGACCATAATTTCCTCTCTCACATGATCAATGCCCTGACTTGCATCTCCTCCATTGCCCGTACCTCTGCCCTCAAACCCCACCCCCAAGAGTTTGATTCCTGCCTAGTGCGACTATCTGTGTGAAGTTTGTACATTCTCCCAGTGTCTGCGTGGGTTTCCTTTGGGTGCTCTGGCTTCCTCCCACAATCCAAAGATGCAGGCTAGGTGAATTAGCTATGCTAAATTGCCCATAGTGTTCAGGGATGTGTAGGATAGGTGCATTGGTCAGGGGTAAATTTAGGATAATAGGGTGGGGGAATGGGTCTGGGTGGGTTGCTTTTCGGAGGGTTGGTGTGGACTTGTTGGGCCGAAGGGCCTGTTTCCACACTGTAGGGATTCTATGAAATATGGTTTACATGTCTCGTTTTGCCATTTAAAATGAGATATGTGAACTGTTCTTCCTGTTACTTGAAATCATTAGAGAATGGAAGAAATAGATGATGACAATCTCAGAACACTAGAGTTAGTGTAGAAGGAAGGCCTTTTTTAAAAAAAAACTTTAGTGGCTGCAAGGGGACTTGGTGTAAAATCCATTAGTCTGTAAGTAGTAAAGTTTCTTCGACAAACTATATCTAACCTTCAACAACCATAGCCATCTTCCTATGTGCCAGGTATCATTCCAATCAATCAATGGCGAGTTTGTCCACTGCTATTCCAGTTTTGTTAGGGCTCCTTGATGCCACACACTGTCAAATGTAGCCTTGATGCCAATGGCTGATACTCACACCTCACCTCTGGAATTCAGCTCTTTTGCCCATGTTTGAACTTCTGAGGACAGGAGCTAAGTGGCCCTGGTGGAACCCAAACGGGGTGTCGCTAAGCAGGTTATTCCTGAGCAGGTGCCGCTGGGTAGCACTGTTGATCACTCCCTCCATTGTTTTACTGATGACTGATGGAAATCAAGGATTTGAGAAAATACAGAAAAGTGGACTTGAGGATTAAAAGATTAACCATGTTCTCATTAAAAGGCAAAGCAGACTTAAATGACCAGAATGGCTGACTTCTACCCCTACATTGGATGGTCTTATACTCATGATTCTCCTGTTCTTAATACTGGACTTGATACAGTCTTCGATCTATATGATTGGTGATGTGGCCAAACTGTTTCAAATCAGTCTAAAAGGAAGCAGGAATGATATGGATCATTTTGCTACTTCTTCATTTTTGCCAGTTTCAACAGAAATACAGTGCCATAAACAATACACATAGCCCCTCATTGTAAGTTGTAATCATGCAATTTCTAAGCCATTTTTATTGCAATGAATAAGGTTTACAACACATCCACAATATGAATATCCTCGATGGAAACCATTTTGATCACCAACTAAATGGCCTTTTACTAATGGCAATATATATTTATCACTGTCCACTCAAACATCTGGACGAAGATTGAGTTATTTCATAGTAACTCTTTACACCGTTGTTTGTGTGCAATATGAATAATTCCACCATTTCGAACTGCTTCCTTTTCCTAGGTACCTGTGCTATCTTAGGGAAAAAGTTGGAAATGTTGGGTAGCTACTCTTAAGCAATAATTAGTAATTGTAGAATAGCAATAGGAAGATGAAAATTGGTATCAAATCTTAGAATATAAGTGGAGAGTCTAATCTTAGGTGAAATTGGAAATAGACCTTACTGCTTTGCTGGTAAATCTATACATTTGGATGACTGTTTCTAAATTCATTCAATTGGATTAATATGGCTTTCAAGATTCAGACAGTGTGTAGCTTTATTTCCAGTCAAGCTCAAGTGTCAGTGGAGCCTAAAGCTATTTTCCATCAGTGTTTTTCAGATACAATGACAAAGAGGCTGCAATTACAGTGGAAATGAAAATGTAACAACTCTATGAATCAGTCTAACATTGCATAAATATTTTGGCTTTGCCTGCAAACTTAAACACATGAAGATATCCTGATTATAAATTATAGATGCATTCATCATCCTGCATTAGCAAAGTCAGATTATCACACACATTATTGGTTTTGCTTCTCGACAGAATATTTTTGTGCTGATATATTACACTGAAATTCTAATAACATTTGCCTACAGCTGTCATACTTGTCCAAACCCATGTATCCAGATTGAATACATTGTTAGTTCAGATAGCACGCATGAGTTGCATAGACTTGTTTGCCTTTCATCAAGAGCTTTATCTGCCCATCAGATGTTGTCCACAATACATGGTATATTCAAATAGTTAATTTATATATTTAAAGAATTAATTGGCAGGCCACAAGTAGAATCAGTATGAACCCAGCTGCTTGCGTATCCAAAAGCATATCACAAAGGTTCCTGAAGTGATTCAGATTGGATTCTCAAACATAAAGCAGACAATTACAAACATGTGTCTGCAATTTTGCAATGTTATAGAGAGGGTGTTGGAGACACGTGCAAGTATTTTAGCTAGAGAGATACGAAATCAGAACAAACCAGAAATTAGTTATAGAATAATCTCCCTTTTATTGAGGTAATAGGCTAACATCTAAGTGATAGAGAAAGAAAGAAACAATAATTAGCAGTGGAAGAACATGTTGAAAGTATTGACACAGGGAAAGAAAAGGCATAATTTTCTTGTTAAGATAGGAATATTGTATGAATCGGGAAAATAATATTAGAAATTCCCAAGAAAGACTTAACAGTTTCATAAATGCCCCAAGATCCTTAAAAGATACATTTGCTCGGAAGCGCATTCATTTCAGATTTAATACTCAGTATAAATTTAAAAAAAACTTTTTCCAACCATATTTGTTGAGGAGATAGTGCCATAGTGGTAAGGTACTGGATCAATGCTGGTTATCTAAGAGTACAATGGGATCTTGATCAGCTGGGCCAATGGGCTAAGGAGTGACAAATGGAGTTTAATTTAGATAAGTGTGAGGTGATTTGGTAAGACAAACCAGGGCAGGATTTACACAGTTAATGGAGGCCCCTGAGGCGTGTTAAACAGACAGATCTAAGGGTTCAGGTACATGAAAGTGGCTTGCTTTCATTGGTCAAAGCATTGACTATTGGAGTTGAGATCTCATGTTATAGCTGAACAGGTCGATGGTGAGGTTACTTTTAGAATACTGTTTTTAATTCTGGTCTCCCTGCTATACGAAAGATGTTGTTAAATTTAAAAGGGTTCAAAAAAGATTTACAAGAATGTAACCAGTACTGGAGAGTTTGAGTTATTTGAAGAGGCTGGATAGAATTGGATACTTTTCCCTGGAGTATAGGGCTTCGAGGGATGACCTTAGAGGTTTTTAAGTCATGAGGAGCATAGATATCGCAAATAGCAAATGTCTTTTCCCTAGGATAGCGGAGTTCAAATCTAGAGGGCATAAAAGTTTAAAATCTTTCACCTCCCACCTTAAAGAACCCGAGGAGCAACCTTTTCATATAGAAGGTGTTGCATATATGGAATGAACTGCCAGAGGAAATGATAGATGCAGGTACAGTTACAACAGTTAAAAGCCATTTGGACGGGTCCATGAATAGGAAAGATTTAGATGGATGTGAGCCAAATGCCAGGAAATGGGACTGGTTTAGTTTGGGAAACTTGGGCGCTTGAATGATTTGGACCAAAGTATCTGTTTCTGTGCTCTATGACCCAATGACTCCAGGACTCTGAATTAGGGCTAATGCTTTGGAGGACATGGGTTCAAATCACATCACAGCAGTGGATGAAATTGAAATTTATCTTATAAAACTGCAACTGAAAGCTACTTTCAGCAATAATGACCATTGTAACTCATCAAATGTAAAATCCCCTCGGTTTCACTAACATACTTCAGGGGAGTAAATCAGCTATCCTTACTCTGTATGGTCAGCATGGTTGACTTTTAATTGTCCTCTGGTATGTTCTAGCAAGCCAATCAGTTCAAGAGCAATTGGGGATGGGCAAAAATTGCTGGCTTTGCCAGTGATGCCCAATGCCTATGAAAAAAGTTAATAAAATCTTACCTGTTTGGCTATTGAGAAGATGCAAGGCGGAGGTGAGAAATGTCAGCATAAAGAATGTTGAAATATTGATCACCTTGCCAAATCTCTGTTGCTGCACCAGACACCCACTTTGTTCTCTTTGCTCATCATAGTCAAGGTCATAAAACAGTCATGGGCTTAGCAAATGGGATTATATAATAATTATGTACCCAGGGAAAAAAAAAGTGCCTTAAAATGCAGTCAGATCGCTGCCCTCAGAAACTCTGGAGCTTACTTTGATGTGGTTGCTAGGTTGGAGCAGAATTCATGGATTGTTTTGATGTCACTTTCAATTCAGAATTGCCAGAAGCAGGAGCTGTCACAGGCAAGAGTGCAGAAGAATGTCTTACATGATCTGAATAAAAGAGATTGGAAATCCACAATGTCTACTGAAAAAAAAACACAGGTATGAACAATATTGCTCATTAGAAGCTGATGAAATCAGTATTGCTCGATAATAAAAGAAAGGACATCTCAAAAAATGTGGCTTTTAGAGATTAGATTACTTAGTGTGAAACAGGCCCTTCAGCCCAACAAGTCCACACTGACCCGCTGAAACGCAACCCACCCAGACCCATTCCCCTACATTTACCCCTTCACTTAACACTACGGGCAATTTAACTTGGCCAATTCACCTAACCTGCACCCGGAAACCGGAGCACCCGGAGGAAACCCACGCAGACACGGGGAGAACATGCAAACTCCACACAGTCAGTCGCCTGAGGCAGGAATTGAACCCAGGTCTCTGGCACTGTGAGGCAGCAGTGCTAACCACCGTGCCACCCTCAAAGGTCAATATTAATTTCTAATGTATAATTGCTCAGAATGTTTCTCAACGAGGGACATAAATAAGACTGACTACATGCACTCATTCCCTTCAAATTAGACTTGAAGTCAGCACTAGTGGAAATGAGGCCTTCAAACTTTTTTACTGCACTTTCCAGCCATGAAATAACAGAACAATTTTACACCAATTGTAACTGCATCCTGTGAAAGTAAAAGAAAATCCAAATGTAACTGAATGGAGGATTTTTGTGAGTATAATGGAGTATATTGGAGTATAATGAGAGAGTGGAATTATAATTATGCAGGCTATGAAAGCACTACCATGGAAAGCAGAAGTTAGCAATGTAGATGGAATCATCGAATATGTAATTTAAAAATGCAATGAAGACTCTGTGCTGATACTGTTTATTTTTCAAACTATTTTAATTCCTTAACATTACAGTTCTAAATGGACTTTGCTCAGGACCACATCATTTATTCTGAGATACGCTATATATCGTATCACTTGCAACTTATCAGATATAATTCCAAAATGCATGTTTTAAACATGAATGGATAACAACTATTTGAAATAACATCTCAGTTACATTTTTGTCGAGAACTGTTTCTTTGTCAATTACTGTCAGTCTTCAAACAGCATTGCTTTCAAATTAATAACCAAAGTACACAATTGTTAATTTACTGCAAATAGGTAGAAGTGAATAACATATTTCCCAGTTTATATTTATTAGATCTTGATTAACACATACAGAACAAACTAACCCATAAGCAGATGACAAAAAAAAAGGTTCAGGTGACATAAAATATCAAGCAAAGGAATTAAGCAACTTATTACAAAGTAACAGATCATTAGTATAAATATTCTAATTATTTAACCCGTAAGTGCAATGGAGTAGAAATAAGTTATACAAATAGACTATATTGGTTATTAACCAGTATGAAATTGCGAACCAATTTATGATCCAAGTATGGTTCTGATCCATTGTGGGCAGCACAATGGCACAGTGGTTAGCACTGCTGCCTCACAATGCCAGAGACCTGGGTTCAATTCCCACCTCAGGCGACTGACTGCGTGGAGTTTGCACGTTCTCCCAGTGTCTGCGTGGGTTTTGCCCGGGTGCTCCAGTTTCCTCCCACAGTCCAAAAATGTGCAGGTTAGGTGAATTGGCCATGCTAAATTGCCCATAGTGTTAGATGAATGGGGTAGATGTAGGGGAATGGGTCTGGGTGGGTTGCGCTTCGGTGGGTCGGTGTGGACTTGTTGGGCCGAAGGGCATGTTTCCACACTAAGTAATCTAATCTAAAAGTATTATATGAGAAGCAAATCTATGCAATCAAATAATAAAGCAATATATTAGGAGAGACTGAACTTAGAGTCAGAGATGTACAGCACAGAAACAGACCTTTCAGTCCAACACATCCATGCCAACCAGATATCCCAAATTAATCTAGTCCCATTTGCCAGCATTTGGCCCATATCCCTCTAAACCCTTCCTATTCATGTACCCATCTAGATGCCTTTTAAATGTTGTAATTGTACCAGCCTCCACCACCATACATGCACTACCCTCTGCATGAAAATGTTGCCCCTTCGATCCCTTATAAACCTTTCCCCTCTCACCTTAAACTTATGCCTTCTGGTTTTGGACTCCCCCAACCTCAGGGAAAAAAACCTTGTCAATTTACCAAATCCATGTCCCTCATGATTTTATTAATCTCTGTAAGCACATCCCCCAGTCTCCAACATTTCTGGGAAAACCGCCCTAGATGATTCAGCTTCTCCCTATAGCTCAAACCTCCAACCTTGGCAACACCCAAAAACAAACTCATTGCAATAACGATTCTTATTTTAAATGGCGACAAGTATTCTCCAATGTCATTTTTCAATATTATGTCATAATCTGCAGATGTGACTCTCAAGGTTAGTTGTTAGCCATTTCTAACTGCCCTTGAGAACAGTGAGTGTTGTACAAGATAATTGTTTTGAAAGAATTAATGTTTCAGATGCATTAAACAGTACAAAATCTGATTGTGCTATATTATCTGGGGTGAGGTAAAGAGAAGTCTATCTTGAGTTCCTAATGGGATCATGTGTCTAATCCTGGCTTCAGCTCCTCTTATTAAATATGTCCAATTTGTCAAATTAACTATTGCTATTATTTAATGAATTATAAACTGTTAGAACAAGTGCATCTGCTTGTAATAAGAAGTGTTTCATTCTCTACCACTGTTCACTAGACAGGTCCTCATATCCAGTAAAGAAAGCAGCAGCACTAACTGGCAGTGGTTGGTATCACAGCATATACAGGAGAGAGCTGTATTCTTGAAAGACTGCAGTCCATCTGGTGCAGATACTCAGAGTGCTGCTCAGAAGAGAATTCCAGCATTTTCACCCAGTGAAAATTAAGGATCAATAATATAGTTCTAAGTTAAAGTAGGAATGTCTTAGGAATTCCCCATTTAAATGCTTTATTCCTTATTAAGACAGCCAATCATGGTTCATTAATATTCTGCTTCCAATCTTATGAAACCGACCAAACATGATAGATGTAAAGAATTTTCAACAAGTAATCTGAAGAGCTCAGTTTGCCACTGGTTCAGAAATATCTCCAGGTTAGGCATCAAAAGATGCCCTCTCAGGGCACACTCCATGGGCACTGACCTCATATCCATGTCCATGGACATTGCCGTTCAGCATGTGGCAGCCTCGAATAACCACTATAGCATGTCTCTGATCTATTTACAGGATGCATCTCAGGGCTCATCAGTTTCCATCATAGTGCTCACTCAGTTTGAGCCTAACTGGATGCCTTGCATTGCCTTCATTTGCCTTTTTGAACTCTCACCTCCCCCACCCCCCCCCCCCTCCAAGTCAAGAGCAGCCTCTGATACCTGTCAAGATAATGATCAGATAGCCACTCAGAGTGATCAGAGTCAGGATGCACTCTATATAATGGATGAGGAGCCAAATGTTGAGCAGCTTACATGTCTGGAGTCCTTCTGCCCAGTTAGGCTGTTTTCCTCCTGGAATGGGACAGAAGCAGATAATGAGAAGAAAGTGGGTGGCATAGATGTTATTTTTAGTGCAGTGTGTAGCCAGTGGAAGTGCACACAGGCTGAGTGCTGTTGGGAGTTTGGATAGGTGACAGTGAGTATGGAAGATGTTATAGGCATTGATGAGAGTTGTAGAGAATGAGCCTGGGTGGCAGGTGGGTACAGTGGCAGAGATAGAGTGAGTGTAAAGTATTGGAGAAAAGGTGGTCACACTTACACTGCTGAAGTGAAGAAGCTAATTGACCTTCGTAGCTCGCTGTGCATTTTTCCAGCCAGCTGAAGATGCTTTAACTTGGCTGGTAAGTTCAGACCAAGTTGTCATGGTCTTTACTGATAGTCCTGAGAGCAGAAGAAGCCCCACATCAACAACATAGAAACTCTAGGATCCTGCTTCCAAAGAAGGGGTGCTGATTTCCCCCCGTCTGGCAAATTTCAAGAAACATACGAGGCAGCGCCAGACTGACAATTCTTGCAAGGGTGCATAATGGGTTTTAGAAGATATTGTGGGTGCAAGGGATGCTCTTTCGTTGGCTATTTTCTATCTTACTTAAAGTTTGATGGTTCATTTGTATACATCTTGTCCCCTGAAACCAGTTGGAGTTAGGTTATTTCTAATTCAATCTGCCAACAATCAGGCAACAAACCTGGGCTCTGCTGTACTGGGTCATTGGGAAAGCTTATACTCAATACTCCAAACATGATACACCAATCACATTGGCCAGTGTAGAAGACTCTTCAATCATGAACTGCATGATGCTTGCCTTCCTCTGTGCTGTAATTTATGAAGGTTTAAGAATCTGTTTGCTTTCAAATATCCTTGGGAGTTCTAGAGAATGCTGTGAGTATCTCAGAGTTCTGTTTGCTTCTTATCTAATGATATTTCCTTGCAATGTGAACTGAAACACAGAAAAACTCATACACATGGCGATCTGACTTGTGGGCTTGGATTTCAGCTTTCCTGGAGAAATTGGAAACTAGTTCTACTGATTAACTTTTGTGGCCCACCAGAAATTGGAAACTTGTGAGGCAGGTATTGTAAGTGACATTCTGTGATATCTGATGTTGCAATTCTTTTCCCCTTGTTTAGATTATGTAAACGATTACCCAAGAATGATGATTTGCTACCTCTTTTCCCTGACATCTCATTGCATTTATATTTATTTATCCAAGTTCACATGGATTTAATCTTCTGGATTAAAGGTAGAATGTTGAAGATTGGCATCTGGATAGACTGGTGAACCTTATTTTCTATTTGTGCTTCACTCTGGAGATGTATGAATATTGGCATTGGACAACTTATGACTGGAGGACCTTAGATTTATTCAGAATGAAACAAGTATAGATGTGTGTGAAGTAGTGTTCTCTTTTCAATGTTGTTGCAGTGTAGATTAGGGTTATGTTGTCTTTGAAGAGTTTGCTGGGCCAGTCAGGCCCACGAGGAGATCCTCTGATCCACCCTCCATACTGTGTGCCCAAAGATTAGGGCCATAGGGTTGAAGTGCAACCAAAAACAAAAAGATTTAAGGAAACTAAAAGGGAGTGCAGACACCCACATCTATACATGGTCCACAGATTCCACATTACCACAGAACCAACAGTTGGGCTGAGTCCCTGAACCATCGCAATCGGATGGCTGCAAGGGACTATTGTGTGCAAAACCCTCCACCCTAGATCCCCAAGTGTCTCCTGGTTATTTTTTTTTTTTAAAAGTATTTGTTTGCAAACTGTACAGTTTATGTTAACAGCTGTATACAGAGATTCAGTAATTTTACAAGGGAGAGGAGCAAGGCCAAACCCCAAACCCCACCGTTCAACCAGTTTTTAGTGAATGAGGACAAACCTCAAATCCCACTTTCAGTCATCACAAAAGCAGCAGTAACAAATACATACAATTCAGTTCAGTTAGATAAGAAACAATGCATAGAATACAGCCCATCCAGCAATCCACCCATCCCACCTTCCAGTCACTTTAAGGCAGCCTGCCCCTACGCTCCATCCAGCTCATCTTCAGGTCGACAGGACGCCGTACCCACTCTCTGGCTCATGGGGTGAGAGTTTGCAAGACAACCTATGACCCTCACGAGCTCCCAGTAAGGCCTGCCAGACCCAGGGACAGTCAAGACGTTTCGGTGATCAATTCAACAAACAAGACAGTCAATCAACAAACACAATACCTTCTGGAACAAAGTGCATTACCATAAAACAGTTCTCTTCAAAAAGTAGAGTCCATTCCCAGGAACAGAGTCCACTCCAAGCAAAGTAGATTGTCAGAAATAGAGTCCACTCCAATATATAGAGTCCATTGCCAAAAACAGAATCAACATCCGAGGACGGAGTCCACTGTGGAAGGCAGAAAATACACACCTCCCACAGCACACAGGTGTTCAGTCTCCATGGAGACCTGGCCCAAAGAGAACCAGGCCCACTTACAGGAACAGTGCATTGTGAAGGTGCAGTTAACTTACAGCACACATACACGTGTTCAGTCTTTAGAGGCCTAGTTCACCCACAGTTGGCCAGGCCTACTCACAGGAATAGCTCATCTGGAAAGGTGTATTTTTTCACAGGGGCTCAGCCCAAAACACCAGGAAAAAAAGTGAAAACACAAAAAAAACCCAGAAAGAAAACTAGAGTAATCAGCCTGTGAAACAACAGTTCCCTAACAAGAACTGAATTACACATTAACTATGTTTCAAGCAGTTTAAAAGTCAGTCCTCAATAAGGAATACCAGTTATCAAACGGATATAATTTAGCCAGTTCAGGAATCAGGTTTCCTCCAAAAATAACCAAACCAAATCAAATCAAATCAACAGTAGCAGTAAGTCACTGACTGTGGCCCAGCCAGCACAGAGTCAGTCCCCTAAACTGAAGGGAGTCTACATCTCCTGTTTTTTTTTTAAATTAAACAATACAATTTACAAAACAGCCATATACAGAGAAACAGCAAATTTACAAGAGAGAGGTGCAGCAAACGCCAGGCCCCAAACTCCACCATTCAACCAGTTTTCAGGGAAGTGAGGACAAACCTCAAATCCCACTTTCAGTCATCACAAAACAGTAACAGTAGCAAATACATATAGGAGGCAGTCTAATTCGATAAACAGTGTATAGAATAAAGACCCTTCCCTACAAGCCACCCACCTTCCAGCCACTCTAAAGCAGCCCACTCCATGTCCCTTCCAATCACCTCTAGGACAGCCTGTCCCAATTACCCCCTTCTCAGGATGACAGCACCCAGAACAGCCTACCCACCTTCTGGCTCTCAGGGTGACAGCTCTTGGGATGACCTATGACCCTCCCAGCTCACAATGAGGCCTGCCAGACCCAGGGACACACAAGACAGTGCAGGTGATAAACCAAACAAGCAATGAGACAAAGTCAATTACCAATAAATAGATTCTGGATCAGTGGTGCTGGAAGAGCACAGCAATTCAGGCAGCATCCGAGGACAGGCAAAATCGACGTTTCGGGCAAAAGCCCTTCATCAGGAATAAAGGCAGAGAGCCTGAAGCGTGGAGAGACTCCCTGAGATTCTTGTAGAGAGAAGAGGAAAACTTCTTCA